>NC_046156.1:197902985-198032985 GCF_011064425.1 Rattus rattus | reverse complement strand
AACGGTTTTTTTTTTGTAAGGACAAAAGTTCGTAAAGAAGGTTCTGAGACCATTTTTCCAGACACCCCATGAATGAAACAAATGTCTTCCCATCTGACAGGCAGGGCACTCTCTCTAAGTTTAAATAAATGACTGCCACTTACATTGCTGGGAAGACCACTCAAAGACTGACTCTACTTCCAATGTAAAGGATATCGTGTTTTCCTCAAATGAAACTCGAGAACTCTTTACCGGGACTGCTAGGGTGTGAGTGGCATTTAAATGCTTTTGGAAGGGAAGTCTTTTCTCTGTTGGGTCCTGGGCATGCTGGCTATGCAACTAGACTTTGGTAGTGATTATAGTTTCCCATAAATACGACTCAGAACACGGGCTGTGAGAAAAGATACCAGTCAAACGCGTTGTCACATTCTGTCAAAGCAAAGGCCGTCCATTTTGACAGTCAACGTCTCTTGCCGAAGCCGTGTGTAGCTAGTGACATAATTAATGGCGTTTTTCCCACGTTAGTTTCATCACGGGTTTGAAGCTTGGTGCAACGTGACATGCCCTCCTATTTCTGGAGTCTCCTCTGATGCATGAGAAAAAGCCTGAAAGGATGGGGAGGGAACCCTGATAGCTGCCTTCTGCCCAAGCCCTGCCTGTGGAGAAAGAAAAAAAAAAAAGAGTATAACATACAATGTACTCAGTTAAGCAAATGTTTAACTTGTTCCACATCCAAGGCAAATCAGCTTTCAGGGCAACATATGGGCTCCAGCTCAGGGCTGGATCACATGGCTCAGGTCAGGTCCAGGAGTGACTGACGTGTACAGTCACAAGCAGAGGCTCCAAATGGACCAGGCAGATTTTGGGGTCAAGGGGAGTGGAGCGAGTTGACCTTTGCTTTATTCTAGAATGCACTCCAGATTAGAGCTCTCTGGGGTAGCCCTGCACTGCTGATGTAGAATCAGAAGGTAACTTTACTGGGGTCTAAAGTAAAAGACCTGACTCTCGGGGTCTCAACAGACCCCACGTGGTCACTCGCTGAGAGTCCGTCCAATGAGAAAGATGAGTTGAGGGGGTGAAACAAGAAGGAAGGTCATTCATTGTGGCCATACTGGGAAGAAATGGGGTACCCACATCCTGAGGGAGAAATGGGGTGCCCACATCCTGAGGCCTGACTTTAAGGAGCTACCGAGGTCTTTGTGGTTATCGAAGAAAGCCCAAAAGCCGAGAGAATAAATAAATACCAAGAGATCAGCTCAGCTCTGGTTCTGTGGACCCCACTGGCACCTGAAAAAATTGGTTTCTCTCACTGTGGACAAGCCTACAGGGCTCAATCTTCCTGGAACTTAAGGGAAGCCAGAAAGAACCCAGTGAGAGACTAGGCCAGAGGATCCAACTGGAGTGGATCAGGACAGTGATTGGATCCTCCTTGCCAGAGGCATTTCCACTGCTGCATTCAGTAATGAGCCTGCACGTGACCAGTACACCCCAAGCCTATGTAACAGGCCATGCAAATGGCTTAAGCGCCCAGGGGAGATTTTCCTAAGGCCTCTGAATCTTCAGGTGGCCGTGAGAGACATAGATTTCTGGCTGACCTACACGACACCCATGGCTCCTGAGGCTTGGCTAGTGCACACTCATCTGTGTTATAGGTGTAAGTGGATCTTGTGGCCTGGGTTAGTCAGTTTGGAATCCTCTAACGTATTCTCACAGGCTGGGTGCCTTAGCCTTATATATTTAGACTCACAAGCCTGGAGTCCAGAAGTCCAAGGTTAGCATGTCAGAATACAAGGACACTAATCTCACCCTGAGGGCTCACCAGTCCTCCTTTGTCTACTTAACTGCCTCTAAATGACTCACTTCCAGATACCTTTGCATCAGGGATTAGAGCTTCAACATATGAACAGAAGTATAGGAGGGGAAACCTATAGACCAGAGCAAGGATGGTATGAAAATAACGAGTGTCAATAATTTTATATTAAACAATTCCTTGGTGTATTGGTTTAGATAAAATATATCTGCGGTAGGGGACCTCTGAGAGGTCACCTCTGATTGCCGTCTCACTTATTTTTTATAATTTTGGGATGGAGTCTAAGACTCACCGTGTACTCCAGGCTGGTTTCAAACACACACAGCCATCCCCTGGTCTCAGCCAATCAGGTGCTGAGCCACTATTCCTGGATGACAGAGTAGCACAGTTTTAGGTTCAGCTTATGGACCGATCTCAGGTGACAAAGAGGTTTTAGCTGCCATTTTGGATTTTCCTCCTTGCAGTCTTACCTCAGACTCCTCTCTCTTTCTCTCTTTCTCTTAGATCCCAGTCACCCAGGATGGAATGCCATGTTGAGGGTGCCAGACGGAGAGGGCGTAGCTCTGGTTTGCCACCTAAACTTCCATGTCTTGAGGCTTAGCGTATCACCATTAAAGCCATAATGTCTTTAAGAGAGATCATTGAGGCAGGGGGCTCATTGTCCTCAGAAAGGACATTTCGTGCCTGCCTGTCCCCTGAGTGTAGGCTCAGTCTCGAGGAACTGGATTGGTTACTGAGAGAGTTATAACAAACAAGTTTGGTGTCTCAGTTAGCTGTCTGTCCTCCCAACATGCCTGTCATTCCCCAAGGGTGTTGCCATGCAACCAGTAGATCTTTATCAGATACAGACGCTCTGTAGCCGAGAGGTCCCAGTTACCACATTAGAAGGCTAAGAAACCTTTTTTTCCTTACTTATCATCTAGTGTCTGGGTATTTTCTTACAGCAACACAAAATGAACCAAGACAAAAAGAATGAGAGGCCACGTGGAAGGGAAATGAGGTGCTTTAGTGGACAGCCAGCCACAGGGTTTTGTCATGGGGGTGAGGGACTCTTCTGTCCCTGTCACTGTTGCAAAGGCTGTCACCAAGTCCACGGTGTGACTGTAGACTTAGGAGAATCCCCGAGCCAGGACCGCCAAGCTCAGTCACTCATGTGTGGCTGACTCAGGCAAGCCACGAAGGTTTCAAGGGAAGTCCTGAAATAAATTGTTGAGGCATCAAATGAGGAATGTGCTATTTCTAAGGTTTATTTTGAGTCACTTCTCAGCCTTTGGCTAAGGTCAAGTGTAAAATTGACTTTATCTGTTTCTTTTTAGTTTTCCAAAATGGGGCTACAGTAAAGTTTTAAAGTCTATAACTGGCCCACAATGCGTATCTCTATTATAAACAGCACTACTGTCCACGGCTTAGATGGGAACAACGTGACACGAGCTTAATTTGAGATTCTAGGGAGCTGGTCTCAATTTTGTAATACAGTTAATTAATTGATTGATTGATTTGGTACAGATCTAACAAATGGGTGTTAAAATGTCTCACCTATTGGTGACATTTTAAACACTATGAATTGATAATCAATGATTGAGTTTTATGAGTGTCCCATTGTTAGCTGAAAGTTGTACCCAGAAAGATCCTTTCTCTCTTAACCCTTTTTCTGGTCCTAGAAATGCAATGCAGGACCTTGCACGTGCTAGGTAAGTACCGTGTCACTAAGCTAAGCCCTGCTCCCAGAAGCCTCTTTCAATGTGTCTTCCAGACTTTCAACATCTTCTGATTGATTCTGCACTTGCTTGCTACAAGGGGATTATGGTAACCCTGGTCATAGTGGCTACAGTGTTTCTTCTGATAAGAAACTCTGTTTGCCCAGCCATGTCACAAAAATGACCCTTTACAGACTGCTGCAAATGCATCTGAGTGCAGAGGGGACAACCTGAAACATCGGCTTTCTCCTGCACACCCAAAATTGTTCCCCACCTTCCCTGCAGCCCCCACCCAACCGCCCGGAACCACTGCTGGGCTGTTGTTCCACAGGCTGACATCTCAGAATTCCAGAGAGCTGTGTTTCTGTTCAGTGCTGTTTGAGCTACATTCGAAATTGGGAAGAAATGAAGAACTTCATTTCCTATTTATTTGTATTTGCAGAACCACAGAAAGCCAAGGTGATAATTAGAAAAATGTTTTAGAAAACCATATCCTACTAGATTTTTATTTTTCTAGCACAGTGACAAGTTCTGGTGAGTTTTCAGTAGTGAAACAGACCAGGTTCTCTATCATTTGACCAGAGAAGCTCTGCCTCAGGCCTCCTTTGCTCTATTTATAGAACACCATGTAATAGGCTGTCTCACAAAAGTGAGCATTGTCTTGCCTTTTTTTTTTCTGAAATCTAATTTAAAAATTCTCTTCTTTGCCTATCTTAAATGTGTTTTGTTTTGACAACATAATTGCAGGTGTAATCCATGCCAATTCAGTGAGGTAACTTCTATGTCAACATTTGGTCAAGAGTAGACAGTTCACTAAAAGGCTACCATGGATAGTTTCAGTGTTTGGAAATGACTCTTGGTAAAAGCTGTGGAAAGCATTCCAGCAGGGACCAGGCATGTGCTGTAGACAGGCAGGGGTGGTGACACTGGCTAACTTTCCCTCAGTACCAGGGCCTAGACAAGGCTCTGAAACTTTGTATAAAAAGCTAACTAGCTGATCCTTGATGGAAGGAAGCCTTTAATCCAAGCACTTGGGAGGCAAAGGTAAGCAGATCTCTAGTCTCGGTCTTAGCTTCATCTACTGGGTTCTGGGCCAGCCAAGACTACACAATGAGAGCCTGTCTCAACAACAAAACAACTCGTCTAACTAACCTTATTTGAAGGCCATACTTAATTATTTTATAATATGTATTTCTATGGTCCTCCACTTAAAATCCTTAAACTAATATTCCAAGTCACTGTCATGGTTTGAATATGCTTGGCCCAGGGACTGGCAGTGTTTGGAGGTGTGGCCTTGTTGGAGTAGGTGTGTCACTGTGGGCGTGGGCTTTAAACCCTCATCCTAGCTGTCTGGAAGTAAGTCTTCTGCTAGTGGCCTTCAGATGAAGATGTAGAACTCTCAGCTCCTCCTACACCATTCCTGCCTGGATGCTGCCATGTTCTCACCTTGATGATGATGGACTGAACCTCTGAACCTGTAAGCCAGCCCCCATTAAATGCTGTCCTTATAAGAGTTGCCTTGGTCGTAGTGTCTGTTCACAGCAGTCAAACCCTAACTAAGACAGTGACATCAAGTCTTTTCTAAGATTCAAAGATAATGGGATTAAATCAGTATACGAACTCTTCTGTTTCACATAGACACTACCAGCAGACATTACTGGAGCCATTAACCCACTGATGCCACACTTTTCTGAAGTCAGTCACACATGGCAGAGTGTTTAAACTAATACCCAGGGAGTAAAAAAGTAAAACTTGCAATTTTTAGTCTCATTCTAAAATCAGTTTTCATTGCTTTCACATGCAATGTGAAAGCAATGTCCACTTAAATCTCGAAGAGCCTCTCCTCCCCCCCTCGCCCCCCGCCCTTGGACACACTGGCAAACACAACGTGTTTCCCTCTTAATAAGAAAAACTATCAAATTGCCAAGGAAATCCTGCTACTTTCTCTGAAAACTGAGGGTAAAAGATGAATGTTGGAGGGCCTGCTCTGAAATTTCACGAGAAGCTAAACACATTAATATAAATTCGCACTGGTTGGAAGTTTATTGTTAATTCTTTGTATTGCCTTTCACTTCGAACATCTATTACTGTTTTGAGAATCCAGGTTTTCCATTAGGCACGGCACTTAGGAAACCTTAGGAACTGAAGATGTGATTTTGTAGGTGACTTTTACATCTTCAGTCGTTGGAATCCAAGCAAACCAGGTCTTTGCTCCTCTTCAACATCCTCCTGTTTCTTGACTGTCCTCCTTACACACCCATTTACTCTCCAGTTCTACCAAACACACTTTAATCTTTCTTCCCTGGAAGTCACTGTCCATAACTCCTGCTTTTAGATGACTCCTCTGACTCCAGGGGTCTCTAAGATGAGCAGACCCTTTGGTTGTTTTGTCTTAGAGCCACAGGATTTGGTCCCCCCACCCACCTACCTCCCACCATAAGCCCCACCCCTTCCTTCTCAGCTCCCCGCTGACCCTGAGGACTCCCCAATAGTTTGCAGAGTGTGTACAGCTTCACCAAGGAAAAGTGCTTGTGAGTACCAAGAAGAAAAGGAAAGAACTTCTCAGGATATAAAGCAGGATCGTGTCTGCCACCCCCACCTTCCAGGCCTTCCATACAACCCACTGTCACCCACTAGCAAATCATTTGCCAGTTCTCCACCCAATTTCTCCCTCGCAAACTGGTGCCTTTTCAAGCAATCAGCACGAAGTATGTCTGTGGCTATTCAGTCTCGGCTTTGAGATGGGGAGGAAGGGCATAAGGGACTCTCTCCACAAGGTCTTCCCTGGGTCCTTTGCCTGAGTCCCCGTGTGGGTGCAGACCACTCTTTTTTTGCGGTTCAACACATAACTCTTGTGGATGACCAGCAAGTGTACACTCAGAATGACGTCTCTTCAGGAGGATAATGGCTGACCATCATAAATTCCTTTCTAACAGTTTATTGCAGGCTGTAGACTATTGACAATGACTTTGTTTTATAGCATGGAGGAAGATCGGGTCCTTGTTGCTGCCAGTCTCTAAAACAACTTTAAGCCTTTTTAGGACCCTTCACGAAGGGAATCATAAATAGTTGTGTTAAAGCAGGGGGAGAAGAAGGGGAAAAGAAAGAAAGAAGTGCCTGAAATGCAAAGAGGTCCCACGGTGTCCCTTTCACCGAAACAAAATAGTAAGAAACCCTCGGGGGTTCCTTCCGAGTATGTCTTTCCTGGGTAATAAATGACATGTAGGGAAGCTTCGCACCACGGATAAAGGATAAAGGAAAAGATGGCCTGAGTGAAGAAGATGGGGTTCTACCTCGCTTCTCCTCGTGTTAGGAGCCTGCCGTCTCACTGCCAACTCCTTTTCTGTGTGAGAGAGTAATATCATCAATAAAACTCTCATATTTTAGAAGAATTTTTACACACTGGACCTTAAATAGGAGACAACAGACTGTGACCATCACCTCTTGAGAGCTTACACTGTTCATCGGTTCTTACTAATGGCTCTCATGAAGCAGAAAATATTTTTGTGAGTGTTTCGTTAGAGGAGAGAGCCTAGAAGAGTATGTGCCCATCTTTCCTTCCTCTTTCCTTTAAAAATATTTTCACTGGAAAAGGGCACAAGCCCCAGAATATCTTTTTTAAAAGCAATTCTTGGGCAGCGCACACAGGGTTTGAGCCACGAGAGTCAGATACACAATACGACCAGCCATATTTTTGATATATCTCTCTGCTTAATCATTAACTTAAAACGCCATATAAGAATTTGTAATCCGCCATAAATTCTTTCACAGGAATAATTTAAGAGGTCTGCTGACTAACGCGAAACATGCCAGTCCGCCAGCAGTTGGCCGCCAAACATTGGAGGGGAAAAGAATCTCAGATATACGTTAACATAAATTATAGTGACTGTAAATCCGTAATGATCAAGCGGTGGTTAGGGATTACTGCATTTAGAAGCTAGGCACAAACCTATCAACCACTGTGATATCTGTCCAGTGCACGTACCAAGAAACTGGATCTTTTAAAATCCCCCTGAACATCCGACCCCCCCCACCTCACCGTACCAAAATGCATGGTACTAGTTAACAGCCCACTGAGCACGGAAAACAGAGAGGAAATTATACGTGAATTATGGCGGGCTACCCGAGCTCAACTTTTATCATGGAAACTCCACAAGCTCTCAACATGGGCTTATTTTCTCCCTTCACAACAGCGGCGTTAGACGGAATTGGCTCGACGGGGTCAGAAACCAGAGAGGGCTGTCCAGCCCCTTAAACTTTGCTCAGGTAGGGATCCGCAGTGGGATGAACTCGCTGCGGTTGTGGTCGTGTTTAAAGCATCCCTACGAAGTACAGGGGAAGTCACAAATCTGTTCGAGAAAATTAGTTCCCTTTTCAAATCTTCGTCTTTCCCTTCAAGATGCCTCTCCGAAGAAAGACGATTACGTCAAAGAAGGTCGGGGCCTCATTCCGCGCAGCGCCTTTTAAACACATTCTGGAGGCCTGGTAGACAACATGTAAGCTGCAGACAGCAGTGCTGCCACAACCCCAGCCCCTCACATCTGCACACCAGCTTCTTGGGAGCAGAATGGAGACATGTGCATTTTAACAGATTCCAACAGCAGCGTCTCAGGGGAGACGTACCTTTCACCATATACGGCCATCGTGCAATTCTATCCAAGAACTCAATGCAGATATTTATACAATAATATAGCCATCCCTTACCCGCACCTCCAGGCTGGCAGAGGCTGAAGGAAACACTTTTGGGAGGTCTCTACCACAGCTGTATGAATGGTGTTGATTGGTTCTGACTTTTTTTTTCTTTTTATTTTTTAAGCATGTGTTGGACTATCAGCTTGTGAGGTATCTTCAGAGTATTTTTTTATATATATAAAGCAATCTTTCTAAAAATATGAATGGATATAACGATTTGAGGTTATTACACACTGAACATTTTGTTGGTGCTTGGGGATTCTTGGGTGAGCTTCTTCTTTGGAGAATCCCAGTCTCCACTCAAATTCCGGGCTTTGAAAGGAAGCCCTAGCGAATAAAGTGGGTTCTGAATGGTATTTCATGTCACTGCCCAACACGCTTAGACTAAGCCTTGCTGATTCTTAAGACGGGGAAATGCAGTCAATTGGTAGAAGTGAAGGAGTGGAAATGAATTCCAAAGGAGAGACAATGTTTATATGGCACTGGTTTCCTCGTCATGAGTAGAACTGACGTAATTAAACGAGTATAAGTGAGCTCATTTTAGTGTAGTGACCTTTTAAAAAACATATGGCATGGACGAAAATGTAGCCAAAAAGAAGCTACAGTGTGTTGTAAAATCGAACAGCGTGTGAAGAAAGATTGCTGATCTCTCCTCATTAGAACTCCTCTCCTACCCCATAGTTACTGTGGAGATCCAGCAAAAATCAGTTATAAAACTTCTCTGGAAATGGTTAACCACCATAGCAACACAGAACCGGCTACCAGCACATTCTTAAGCACCTATAATAGGGCCAACAGCATTCTCACTTGACTGTTAATGTAGGTTCTCACCGCAGCTCTGGACTAAAGTTCTCTATTCCCCCCCTTCTCTGTCCCCACAGGAGCCCGTGTGTCCAGAATGGTCCTCACGAGCAGAGTAGGTATTGCTCTTGGCTCTTCTCAACACGCCCAAATCAGAATATTCCCTTGGAGACCAGAGAAGCGGTGTTGCACTTGGGCTATTCTCTCCTTCACCTTGTATTTCCAGGCTTTTCACCCACCTAGGTGTAGTTGCAGCTCCGCCCCCCGGGGGGGGGAGCCTAAAATGTTAATTATCCGGAGCCGAAGCTTGCGCTTCACATTCTGGATCCCAGGATGGAATTTAAGCCTATTTAGTTTTTCTGTGAATTCTTTGAGGTTAATGCAACTTCTGAATGTGACTAGTAATCTCTAATTATTCTCGGAGATGGTAGATGTGAGACCAGATTAAATCCACTGATAATCCCCAAATCTCATTTTAGCCAACAGTGCACCACTTTTCCCACCAACCCTGGAAGAGGCTGACGTGCTGCTCAGCTTTTCTTTCTCCTGCCTACCCTCTGCTAGAGATGCAAACAAATGGTGGAATTTCGAAGGGGCGGAGGGAGAAAGCCAATAGAAGAGAGTGGAAAATCCGAATGCCTGGGCCACTGCCCGGCTGGCGAACTAGGGAGTAACCAAAGGCCAGAGTCCTGGCTTAAAAGGAGCAAATCACATGCTCAGACCTTAGGAGCCCTAGGCGACAGTGTCACGAAAGAGCCTGGATGTCCCTTGTTTAGATGCTGGTGCAGTGAGATCATTGGCTCTCTGTCAAGTTGGACTAGCTTGTTCCTAGAAGAGTTGGGAGAGAGAGGAACCTGAAGTCTTGGTCAGCTTGGGCTTCTAGCTCCCGACAAGTCGAGCCTGGGAGGGGCCCACCTGCTCCCTCCCACTGAGCCACAACGTCAGACAGGTAGGCCCCCAGGAGGAAAGCAGGCTTTCTTTGATTTTGCTGTTAAGACTTTTAAAATCTTTTTCTGACTCGATTGTTATTAGCATCAGAATAGTTTCCTAATCTCTCTGAACCAGGTCTGTTTTGAAGAAACAATAACATTTTTACATTATCAGTAATCTTATTAGAGATTCCAAAATAATTATCATCAGGGAAACAAAGCGCTGAAAATATCTTTTAACGCTGAGAGTTTTCTTTTGCCTTGAAAGAGAAAACTGGAAGATTTTTTATTGGAGAATTAAATGTCCGCTCAAAAGCACACAAGGCATAGAGATTCCACTGAATTTTGATCGATATGTTTTTAAATTTATGTTGACCCTGCTGGACCATAATCATTTGGTCCTGCTCCAAGGATTCAGAATGCATTCGAATCCGGGAGAAGAAAAATGGACAGAGCGTGGCGAAGAGAGGGGAACCAGTTGAACGGTACCTTCTTGTGGTGGGTAGCAGAAATCTGTGGAAATCGGTACCAAGAACTGGAGGAGTCAGGGTGGATCGGGAAATAAGAAGGAAGTGTTCCATCACATTCCTTATCAAAAGCTGGCTCCTGAGTCACAAGGATCTAATAGGCTAATTTCAGCGACTCTGCACTCGGGGTATGCAAAATTGGAGTGGGGTCGGGGTGGGGGTGGGGTGGAAGGGTAGCTAATAATGGTCACCAGTTTAGGGGCAGGTAGGTTCCCAGAAGAGAAAGGAAGGCGGGAAGAAACTGGACACCTTTCTTCCCAGGATGAAATAAATGTCCGTGTAGGGGATAAAGGGACCTTCCAGCTCAGAGTCACCAGCTCCCTGGCGACCACTTGCGGGATTCCGGTGTCAAGTCGCCGCGCCAGCAGAACCCGGGTCCCCGGACCAATTGCAGGGCGGCTGGTGTGGGTGCGGGCCCAGCAGCGACTCTTCACTGCCCTCCGGGAATTCCCGGGTGTCCCTGCCACCTCCTGGCCGCCAGCTCTGTCCCTGCTCCGCCAATCTGCGCTACCAGCAGCTGGGTTGACGCGTGGCCTCGAGCCTCTTTCCTGCCCCCTCGCGGCCATTCAGGGAAAACCGCGTGGCTCTCGCCGGTCACCTAGGGCCAGCGCTGCAGTCCAGATGAGAGTCAGTGTAGGGTGGAGGGCACCGCGCAGAAAAACTGTCGATGTGGGTGACGCTGGGCCTGAGGTACGAGACCCGGTAGGCTCTGACAGGAGAAAGGTCCTCCCTGGCTGGCCATCTAAGGCAGTTGACGAAGGACCTGGCTGGTTTCGTGGGCAGTCAGATTAGTGTGGGAGGACGATGGATCTGCAGTATGGAGCTAGGAAATGGACAGGGGCATAGTTTCGACCCAGGTGAACCAGCCTGGCTGCCCTTGGGCAGGGCCAGGCTCAAGAAGGTGTTTCAGGTTAATGCCTGTAAAGAACTTGCACATCTGGTAGAATGTGAGTGCGTGGCCTTTTTTGTGGCTACCTCAGTCTTCTGGTTCTCTCTCTCTCTCTCTCTCTCTCTCTCTCTCTCTCTCTCTCTCTCTCTCTCTCTCTCTCTTTCTTTCTCTCTCTTTCTCTCTCTCTCCCCCCCTCTCTGTCATACAGGTCAAAATCAAATGTTTGAAGAGGGTAGGCGTCCTGTCTTTGTCTTTGCTGCCCCCTGAAGAATATGGCTTGGGAAAGAAAGCTCAGATGGAGACCCAATTCCCTGTGGTTATCCAGCTTTGTGCTAGTTCAGGATCTTGTGCCAGATGAAAAATTATTCGTGGTGCTGGTCAACCCTCCTCCCTAGAAACTCCGAGTGGGCTTGACTCACTAGCTGGTTGCTGAACAGGGTCTGTGTTTTATGTAAGTTCTCTAGAGGGCTTTGAAGTGTTTGTCTTCAAATCTGTTTCTCAGCTTCCCAGCTCCTGAATAAATTACCCACCCCCTCTGCCTCCACACCCCCAGCTTCTCCCCCACTGTGAACAGGAAAGCTGTGCGGGCTTGGTTGGTTGGTTGGTTGATGTTTGTTTGTTGGTTGTTTGTTCTTTGAGGACATCAGTTGTCCGTCCTGGGAAATCTATTTTTTGTGTGGTTGGCCACAAAGCTTGGTTGAGATATGGGGAGTTGGACCCTTGGACTTGATTCTTGTCACAAGCTTATCTCTGGGTCACAGGGTCACAATTTGCCCGAGTCTGGTTGCCTGGTGAGGCCAAGTTACAGATGCTCATTTATATAGATCACGGTAAATCCTCACGCTGAGAGCATCTCGCTGCTTGTTTAAGCATTGCCACTCGCCAGAAGCTGGTGCTAATTGATGCCAGGGGGTTCTGCTGGCTTCAAGCTTAGAATTGTGTTCTTCCTGGAAAGGGGGAATGGTCGGCTAAGGCCCTGGGTGAGCCGTGAAGGACTTCCTGTTGCCCAGGGAGCTCTGTAAATGAGTTGCTGTTAGGCCTGTGAGAGAAGGTGGAGCTTGGATCACTGGTCCATGTGGGTGCCTAAGAGGAGGTGCTTCCCCTTCTGTCCCCTACAATCCCACTGTCTTCCCCCATCCACACAATGTGCTGAGGAGGTTATTAAGAGCCCCCTAGGGAACTCCAGAGCAACCACTTCTGGGATCCTGATTTATCAAGTTTTCATGATTTACCTCCCCAGAGTCTTGAGCTGGAAAAAAGATTCTTTGATTCTCCAGCTGGGCCTTCCCAAACAAGGACAAGGACCCTGTTGCCCGTTCCTTATTTAAAGTTCTACTAAAACAACAACATCCCCCGACAACCTAAAGCAAAACAAACAAAAAAAACTAAAATAAACAAAAGAAAGACATCTGGTGTGTTTACAAAGCGCACATTTCTTACCCTAAAAATAATTAAAGGCTGTCACAGGAGCGGCTGGTCCTGCCTGCGGCTGGACTCCACATCACAGCTCAGGAGGGGGTAAGATTTACCACTGGGCTCTCTAGTCTTCTTTGGGGGAAGCTCCTACTTGGCTAGACTTCTATCTCTGTGTGTCTCTCATTCTAAGGCCTCTGAGCGATACATTGGTTCTCCCATACAGAGAAGCCTTGGCCAGACTAGGTTCCTCCCTGGGCCTCTGGACAGTCCTATGCTGGCCCCAGCAACACCCAGGAACATCACAGTCTCATCTGTTACTCTGTATTGTCCAGCAGCAGGTCTGGGAGTCTGGGTTCTGTCCTCTTAGAAGCCCTCCCATTCTGTATTTACCCCTCCCTTCTTCCCTCCTGCCCCCCCACCAACACTGCTGAAAACCACCTGTTTTGTGTTGTGAGAGCCTGGAGCACCCCCATCCTCCACCCTCACAGACCTCCCACTGAGTTCCAGTTTGCAGTCCAAACTCCACATCTGAGTTCTTGACTGGTTGGAGAAGCATTTAAAAAGTCACATACTCTGAACTGACTTGCATAGTAGACTCTTCCCTTCCTGCTTGCTCTTGTCTCAGAGGAGGACTAGAATCAGTCAGTCAGGTTCTAACCCCCAGGGGTGGTCCTCAGACTCCTGCAAAATCAGTCATCTCCACAGGTTGCCACGGAGACCGTCAGTCCCCCTCAAATGTGCTTGGCGTGACTTTACAAGCGAAAACTACGACCTTGTTGTTTCAGGAGCTGTAAAATCACAGCCACCAGTAAACAGGTTCACACATCCCAGTCTCGGTGGGGAAAATAACCAAATCCCCCAACTGGCAGTTTGTGAATCTCCTGGTGAAGTTTATTTGTTGAATATTTTCTTTAGCCCTCTACCGACATCTGTTACCGGGCAGGTAGGGGTGAGTGTCAGCAGTTGGCGGCCAAAGTCGGAAGAGTAAAACCTTTAAATTCACTACACTCTCGGATAAAGTAGGCCTCCGCAACAGGTCCACATTCTAGTAATAAAGAGTGGCGACTGCTCCCTTTCCTGGCAAAGAAGGCTTGCAGATGTGTCTATGTCAAGGGTCTCGAGATGGGGACATTTTCCTGAATGATCTGTGTGGACCCCATGTAATCACAAGGGCCTTGGTATCCAGGAGGGAGGGAGGAGAGAGACAGACAGAAAGATTTGAAGATGCCAAATTGCTAGTTTTGATGAAGGGAGAGGCCGTGGGCCAAGGAATGCAGGAAGCCTCTAGAAGCTGGAAAAGTCAAAAAGATGGATTCTCCCTGAGAGGCTCCAGCAGGAGCAAACCTTGCCAACATCTTGATTTGAATCCAGCGAGAGCCATTTCAGACTTCTGACCTCCGGCGCCGTGCGCTAATAAATCTGCATTATTTTAAGCTGCTGAAGTTGGTAGCTGCTTTTTATAGTAAGACGTCACAGTGTCCATTAGCTTGTTAGCACGGCCTGAGAAAAGAATCCTTGTTCTGAAGGGGACGCTGGTACAACATGGAGAATAAAGCCGAGTTATTCGCTTGTCTGAAGAGTTGCCATCTGACATTTTGTCACCAAGATCTCCTTGAGGACGTACTGTGAGGAACTTCGGACAGAGGAGCAAACAGGGTTACAATGGTTAACTAACTCTTTTGAAGCTGTACCCTCAGACATGCTTGCCTCCTCAGTGAACTCCAACGCTATCTGGTCTCTATCTCCCTTCTCAGAGAGTAGCTCTCGGCGTCCAGCAGCACCCCAGCACACCCCCAAGAACTCCCAGTCATCCCCAGTGCACTCCCAGTCAAAAGTCTCCTTTTTCCCTGGGGATTGACTCTTCTATGGAAACAGCCTGCCTACTGATGCTTATAAATCTGCTTTAGGCTGCAAACAAGGTTTCTAGGCCAGTGGCATCATGGGAAATTCTGACAGTGAACATCTGCTCACTTAATGCCCAGCTCTGTGTGCAGTTGATAGTTATTCTCCTCTTCAAAGGCCAGAATAGAGAAACCTCAGGTTGCTGTGACAAAGCAGAGGTCCTAGTGTTGCTTCAGAGGGAAAGGAAGTGTCCAGGGAAGGACCTCATTGATGGACCTTTGCTCTGAATCACTGACTCTCAGTCCTGCCCCCATTGCAACCACCACAGAAGTATCTGTCAGTGGCCAGGGTCTACCCGAGCCAATGAAGCCCGGTGAAGTCTAAGCATCCAGCCCTGTTTCAGTCTCCCCAGGAGGTGGGTACTGACTGCGGATTGAATAAAGGCACTGGCCTAGTAGCCGTGTGGTGGAGAATATCCCAGTTCTCCAGTGCTCCTCTGAGCAGAGCCCGTGTGGATGAGCAAAGTCAGAAGCTTGGAAATGCTAAAACTCCGAACCGTCCAGGCGTTTTAACAGAAAACTGCAAAACGGAAACCCACGGAAATAAACACTTGGTTGGATCCAAAGGCTCTCTGGGATCAGGGTTGAGAGCTGCGTGAGGGGTGTATTTATATGTATGTACATGAGTTCTGCTTGAGCATGTGCATGAGACTTAAGTTTGAGGAAGGCGTGTGTGTTGAAGGTATGTGTGAGTTGCTTTGTAGAATGGAGAGTGTCTGCATCTTTACACATGCATGACAGCGATGGATATGTGTAGTGTGTGTGTGTGTGTGTGTGTGTGTGTGAGAGAGAGAGAGAGAGAGAGAGAGAGACAGAGAGAGACAGAGAGAGAGACAGAGAGAGACAGAGAGATAGGGAGAGACAGAGACACACACAGAGAGAGACAGAGAGACAGAGTCAGAGACAGAGATTTACTATTGATTGATTCTGGGGACAGTTTTGCCAGTCTACCCTCTCTCCCCGGCAATGGCCTCCAAGTCCCTGTGCCACCTGGGTTGACGCTGAGCCACTGAGCCGTGCTGGAGAGCCGTCCACAGAAGGTTTATCTTGCTGCTCACTGAGCTTCAGTAGAAATTGTACATTTATTTTTCTCGGTGACAGTATAATTAGCTTCCTCCCTTGTAAGAAATGAAAGAGCAGCGCGCTTCTGACAGCTGTGGGAGCTGCCTCCCTGCCCGGATGAATCCAGTCTGCACCGATGCTCTTACACCTGTTTAAACAAGGAACAGAATAGGTATTTATTTAAAGTTCAAGAGGCCATATGAGCCGTGGCCTAAATCTAGGCCTGGGTATAATTATGAAGATACTCCATCCTTTGTTCAGAAAGGTTTTGCAGCCCACAGTCTCTCAAAGGCTTAGGCAGTTTGCCTCAATTCTCAGAGTAGGTACCTCCCACAGCAAGAAAGATGGGGTGAGCACGACCATTTATGTGGAACCCACAACCAGTGAGCTCACAAGGACCCCGAACTGTGATGTCCCTTGGACTGTGTCAGTTGCTAGAACCATCCAAGGGGACACATGATAAAGGTGCCAGGAGTCAGGCCCTCTTCCATTCTTTTGTGCTTGGAATGGGGCCCTGGAGTCTGTATTTTCTAAAGTTCTCTAGGGCCATCCAGATGGCTCCTTGAGTGGAAGGATCGGCTGCCAAACCCGACAGCCTGAGCTCACTCAGGTTCCTGGGCCCCGCGTGAGAAAGCTGACTACGTACAGACTTGTGTTTTCACCTTCACACACGCTCTGGGGTACCCCCGACGACACTAAGTAAATAAGTTAAAAGAAGTCCCCTGGGGTAGTTTGGACCCCCCTCACCTGGGACCTGAGGGCAAGAGTGGGAGTGTTTCTGAGACAGGACAGGGACACTAAAGCAGTAATTACCACTTTCTGAGCATGCACACACACAAGTGCCTCTCATTAGGCCACTTGATGAAACAATTGGGCTTTCACGGGCTTCTCCATCATATTCCAGCAGACCAGGGTCAGGAGGTTTCCCTGGTTTTTAGGTCATAGCTCATTTGAGATGAAAGAAATTTCTAAACCCTCTTACCATAAAGTTGTGTGTACCAAAGATTTTGCACAATTCAGAGGGCTTGTAGAGCCCCCTTAAGCCCTCTTAAGGGTCTCAGATTGAGAATGGCCGTCCTGGAGGACAGTCCCTCGGGGTGTCCATACACAACAGCCTGAGTTGGAGCGTTTGAGCACTTCCTGTATGCAGAGTACATGAGAACTGCTGCAGACGCAAGAGGGGATGATCCTATCTCAGAAAATAAGGGGGACAGAAACTGGAGGAGGCATTCAATGTAGACTTTTGGCGTGTGCTTGCGTGTGCGTGTGTGTGCGTGTGTGTGTGTGTGTGTGTGTGTGTGTGTGACACACCAATTTCCAGTTCTGACAAGACTCAACAAAGTTGCATGAGATGAACTTGTTGATTCTGCTGACGACAGCAGAAGCCTAAGCTTGCAGTAGTTTTGGGGAGGGGGGGAGATAGACTCTGAGGTGAACACTGCACACACCCCAACATATACCCACTATGGAGTAGCTGGAAGTCTGTACAGGAGTGTGTGTGTGTGTTTGTGTGTATGTGCACACATGCTTAAGCCCGGGGGAAGGGGGCTTCTCTCTTGAGAAGTCTCTAGGACCCTAAGAATTCCCTTCTTTATCCTGTAGAGGGAGCTGTTACAGTTTTGAGGTCTGCCTTTGAGGCCTTCCAGGGTAGAGGGCAGGGAATAAACTCTGTGCCAGGAGACCAGCCGGGAAAGAAATGCAGAGGACCAGATGCAAGGAGGGGCTGGCCAGGGGCCAGGAGAGAGCAGATCCCCGGTGAAGGTCTATCCAGACCCAGGAGCCAGAGAGAGGATGGGTGGGCAGGACAGTAGCTTTGTTGGAAAGTGGCCAAGCCCATAGAATTTAGAGGGTCTCATGGTATACAACAAGCTCTGAGGAGTCATATGAAATGGGGCGTCTGTGTGGTGTTGGGAACCCATGCTGTAAGGAGAGGCCACTGTCCAGTTGGCACTGCCACTCTGAGTGGTATTCAGACCCGGAGACATATCTGCTCTCTTCAGCTGTGCCCAGGACCTAGAACTATAATGTGAAGCTTGCATATTGAAGTGGGCAAGGATTTCAGTGACCCCAGGCTCTTTGCAGATCTATGTAGTGTTTTAATAATGCGCAACACATGAAAGTCAACTTAAGAATAAAGAAGGGTGAACTTGTACTGGTAGGTGTTGAAGGAAATAGGGAAAAGTGTTGCCTAGAACAGGCCTGGACTTTTGGGGACCCCCCACAGGACAGCATTGAGGAAGTGTGGGATCAGACGGAAGGATCCCAACCTGGTCCAGGTCAGTAGGAGTGCCATAAATGTATATCATCACTGTCTGGGAGAGAAAGCCAACTTCTTAAGCAGAATATAGTTTCCTAGTTCAGAATGCAATGTCTTTGCATACCAATGAGCTTACTAAACAGACCCAGAAGTTGTTACAAGGTTCTACAGCCCTTTTAAAACAATGGGAAACATACCACAAATATGATTTTCCTGTTTAGACAAAGCCACACGTTTCAAGAGCAGAAGCCGTGGAAGGTTCACTTAGCTCTGTTCCCATTCAAAAGGACACTGTTGTCTTCATTCATGAAATTCTATTACTGGGTTTCATTCTCTGCTTTACATGGGCATCCCTTAGTGGCCAAACGGACGAGGAGGTTTTAATTATCTACTTTTGTTTTCACTGGTGAAAAGAATCCAATTTCATACTGACTCCTCTAAATCAATCAGCAGCACACAGATGGTCTTCCATTTGCTTTCCTCGTCAACGAGAGCCGTGCTGGAGTCCACGGGAATCACTGCGGTCTGGTCTCGACTCTGAGCTTTTACTGGCTGTCAGTCACCGTCCTAAATGATGCACGGTCACGAGTCACCTAACGACAGGAATTGGGGATCATTCTGAAGCGTGTCATTAGGTGACTTCATCATTCTGCAAACATCATGGAGTGCACACTTATACAACCTAGAAGGCAGAGGCCACTCATGAGACACGGGCTCCTGGTACAATCATCAGGAGATGTGGTAATCACGAGATGCATGAAAGCACAGGCCACTCACGAGACACGGGCTCCTCCTGGTACAATCAAGAGATATGGCAATCACGAGACACACGAAGCTGCTGTTGGGAGAATAGGTCATACACCTTTACAATCCACTTTTAAAACTCTAAGTAGTACTCCACTGTAGATAACAGGTAAAGGTATGGCAGTTCGGCGGCTGGGTGTGGGGTACACACCCATAAGTCTGGCATGGTGTGCGACTAGGGCAAGGAGGGTCAGGAATTCAATGTCACCCTCTGATACGTGCCGAGTTCGAAGGGTTGCGTCGAGCTCTGTAACAAACGAACTATAGTGGAGACGCCATGAGAGGTCTGGTAGCACAAACCCTGAATCCCAGCACAAGCAGGTATATCTGTGTGAGTTTAAGGCCATCCTGATAGGGGTTGGGGATTTAGCTCAGTGGTAGAGAGCGCTTGCCTAGCAAGCGAAGGCCCTGGGTTCGGTCCCCAGCTCTGAAAAAAAAGAAAAAAAAAAGGCCATCCTGATGTACATTTAAAGGTCCAGGATAGCCAAGGCTATATGTTAAAAGCATATCTCAAAGACAAACAAAAAGGAAAATTTATAAAAAAAAAAACAAGCATGATAAATGCATATGTCAGCGACGTAGATGTTCACGGTCGTTGTGAAGTATTATGGTCCGCATCTGCTATACTTTTACACAACCAGCAGTGCAATTCGCACCACAGCACTAAGGAAGTGTAAACAATGAGTCCCTTGGCACGATAGCGATGCCATCACTGGGAAAAGGAACTTTCCAGTCCCTTATAACCTGAGATCACCACAGTGTGCGGGGGAGACACTATTGACCCCGACATTGGCACACTGTGTGCTAACATTTCATCCTCAAACAAAATCTCAAGGTAGCAAAAAGTTATTAAGAAGGAAAATATAAA
The DNA here is from genome assembly GCF_011064425.1 of Rattus rattus. Classification (NCBI taxonomy): domain Eukaryota; kingdom Metazoa; phylum Chordata; class Mammalia; order Rodentia; family Muridae; genus Rattus; species Rattus rattus. Next base: position 198,013,353 of record NC_046156.1, on the reverse strand, counting down.
GGAGGAATATGAATAAAAATGATGTATATATATATATAAATTTGTGAATGATGACTAGTAATTAACAAGTTAATTCATCTAAGAAGTTTGAGCTGACAGTATTAAGCCATCCTCAGATGAAGAAACTGCATAAAGTCAGAGAGTCAGTAAATGGTGGGCTCAAGGAAATGTTCAGAGCCTACACCTTGACCACCGCTCTTGTCAATCATGTTGTCTGGTGAAAAGAGCTAGACTCAAGCTCAGACGTGACAGAGCCAGTGGTACTTGTCTTCTGTTGAAACGTGGCCCTGAAATGAGCGAGCAGGTAGGGTGCGGTCATTACCGTACCTGCATCACTAGGCATTTGATATGGTGTCCGATGATGTCTGCCACTCCAAACCCAAGAGATGCTCTTAGCCCGCTGGCACTGTGAGAATCACAGCTTAGATCTAACACAGGCTCAAATGTCAACATATGTTCTTCCTGGTTCATGGGACCTTTGAAGCAAGGTGCATGGTGGCAGTCACATTAAGGCACAGGTAACTTCTTCTCTGCCAGATCCCCATTGGGCTTCTCGGAAAGCAGTCAAAGATGCTGTTTTTTTTTTTTTTTTTTTTTGGTTTTGTTTTGTTTTTGTTTTTTTCAGAGCTGGGGTATCGAACCCAGGGCCTTGAGCTTGCTAGGCTAAGCGCTCTACCACTGAGCCAAATCCCCAACCCCCAAAGATGCTGTTTTAATTCTTTCCTTTGATACTCTACTCCGTATCCAACATAGGAATGGCTACTCGTCAGAGGAACAAGGACAGTCAGTCCAGATCCAGTGATTCAGTGTGGAGATTCCAGAACTTCTGTAACGTTCCAGAAGATGATAAGAAGCTCTTAAAGCCCGGGGCATAGGCTGACCAGAATTTCTTTATTGGGTGGCCTCAGGTTTCTTCCTGTAGGGGACATGCTTACCACCTCACCTTCCTGGGCACGACATACCTTCTGCTTTCCAGAACTGTCATAGGTAGAGACCTGTATGTGAATGAATCTGTCCAATAGAATGTAGTAGAGATGTTATGTGTTACTATCGAGCCAAGGAAGTGAAGACCGAACTTTTCTCTTCTGTCACGGCTTGAATAGAGGCCTTAGGTTGAAGATGGGGGGATAGCACAGTGTCTGGAGAGCCATTTGAGTGTGCAAGGGACTTTGTATAAATGAAAAGAATAAATTAGCATTTGTCATTAAAGCACTAAGATCAAGGTGGTGGTTATCGCAGTAAGAGCTAGGCCACCCTGACCAATAGAGATGCCCGTCTTAGTTTTCTAGGTCTCTTTGGTTTGCTCTGGTAATGTATGGGCCCCTAATAGTTTTTCAATACAGATGACTCGTTCTGCTGGAGCCAAGAGGTATGTGGGAGTGCATCTAGATTTCTTCTTCCTCCCCATCCCTTTTAACACAAAATGCAAAACAACAACAACAACAACAACACACACACACACACACACACACCTTTCAAATAACAACAACAATAACGACAAATCCATAAGCACTCCAGCTCTACCACCCAGGAGCCACAATGGTTGAACTGTTATCACCGTTGTCACCATTTGCTTGCTTGAGTGAGCCTTTCGTTTGTCTTGTTTTGCAACATCATGGGCTGGAACTCTCTGTACAGACGCAGTTAGCCTTGAGCGAGCTGTGATTCGCCCCGCCCTCGCCTCCTCGGTACCGAGTTTACAGCACGAGCCACCTCATCCAGCTCTCAGAGCAACCTTTTGAGAAATTAAATAAAATATTAGGGTCTCAGCTGGAGTGCTCACCATTTACCACCAGCCTGCCTAGTTCTGTTATTGTCACAGAAGTGTCCCTACTCTTGTGCCCTGGGGTAACGGGATATGGATGAGGGCATACACACTCACACACACACACACACACACACACACACACACACACACACACACACACACACACACACTCACACACTCACTCACACACTCACTCACACACTCACACACATATACTCACACACACACCACACACACATACCACACACCCAACACACACACACACACACATACCACACCCACACACACCCACACACACACCACACACCACACACACTCACACACACCACACACACACACACACCACACACACACATTCACACACACTCACACACACCCCACACACACTCACACACGACACACACACTCACACACGCACACACACACTCACACACACACACACACACACACTCACACACACACACACACACACACACACACTTGCTAATTATGTTGGCTCAGTATTAAATCCTAACATTTGCCACAGGATAGTGGATACACATATTAGTTTCTCAGTGAGTAGCGCATCCCACGAACGGAGCACATTTACCATCCTGTTCCCTGTAGAGGGTGCCATTGCCTCCAGTTCCCCACCCTAGGCTCAGTGCTGGGTGACATCTTTGCAAAGAGCTGCTCTAGGATCAAAGAGGAGCATAGAGATGGAGGCTGTTTGGGGCAAAAGGAATACGGACGTTTGGTTTTCCTTCATGCAGTCTTGTGATTCTTTTTACAAATAACTATTTTTTGAGATTATAATATAATTGCACTATTTCTCCTTTCCTTTGCCCTTTCCTCCCTCTGAGCCCTCCATATACCTCTGCCATACCGTTCTTAAAGAGCCAGACCAGTGATTACCACTGGAAAGGTGTTTGAAAAGCTCCTGTGTGTACTCACATCTTGATCCTGTGGCCCGTTACAGAACAAGCTCATGCACTTCACGCTTGGAAAGCTTCTCAGCTGACCTCACTTGTCCCAGATGATTGCATTTTATGACGTTTTCAGGCATTAAGGGTTTTCTTTCTTTCATTATTTTTCTTTTCTTTTCTTTTCTTTCTTTCTTTCTCTTCTTTTTTCTTTTCTTTTCTTTCTTTTTTTTTGTTTGTCTGAGAGTTTTTGTTTGTTTTGTTTTTGGGGTTTTGTTTGTTTGTTTGTTTGTTTTTGTCAGAAGACATATTCATCATAAAACAATTCCCAAAGGAACAAAGAGTTGGAAGTCACTTAGGACAACCGTAAATGTCTTCCAGGTCTTCCTGATGGAAGTGGCTGTGAGTGTTCCACAAATGGGAGCTCTGCCACACTCCAGTCTTCGTTTTTTTTTCACCCAGCAGTATGTTAGGAACATGGGACACAGTTCTCTAACACTGTAAAACCTGTGTTTGCTTTGGATTGGAGGTTCTTCTAGGTTCAAAGCTGAGAGAAAGGGAAGAGAGGTTCCCATTTCTCAAAGGACTCTAGCCCCATGTCGTGACATAAAGTTAGCCAACACAATGTGTTGGTCCATTTTGTGCTGCATGAAGCTAGGCATTGAATCAAGAGGGTTACTTAGACCACAGTATGGAGAACTGAAAGCCTGAAACAGGAAGCGGAGAATTCAAGAACCAAACTGTCTCTGTGGCAAGCATTCCCTCTTGCAACAACTCATTCATGCCACAACAGCAGCATTAATCCCTCCTGAGGGCCACGCCCCGGTGAGCTCATCACGTCTCAGTAGGCCCCACCTCTTAAGTTCTATGCTCTCATGGGGATAAAGCCTCCAATACATAAATTCTTTAGGAACAAATCATAACCAAACCATGACAGTCAGCCAGCCAGGAACATAGAGTACCACATACCAGTAGGTGTCCACGATAGTGGGGAGAGAGTGACCTAATTTTTTTCGGGCTAAATAATCTTCTATGAGTATTTTGCCTGCATGCATGTATGTGCACCAAACATCCATCCATCCGAATTCATAGTTCCCAAGGGGGCCAGAAGAGGATGCTGGATCTCCAGAATTGAAGCTATAAATGGTCGTGAGCTGCCTCATGGCTGCTGGGGACCAAACTTGGGTCCTCTGCAAGAACAGGCACTCTTAACTGCAGAACCATCTCTCCAGCTCCAAGCTGGCCTTCCGAAAATATTAAATTACATTTTACTTATTTATAATTTCTTGTACATGGTGGGGCACTCATTCCGTTCTCCAATGGCTTTTAAAAGGTATTTGTTTGTTTGTGAGAAGGGCATACACACACCACAGCACTGAGCCATCTCACCAGCCCCAGGCTAAATTTTGTTTTGTAAACATAAAGCAGTTTGCCATTTCTTGAACTTGACTGTGTGGTTCAGAGGTGGAACTGACGCCATAAGACCCAGGTCATCCCACTCGGAAGAGCTTCGAGCTCGGCTCCATCTTGAAGCTTTTCGTTGTTTCAGAACAGGCACTTTGTGTTTTCATTCTGCAGATCTGTGGAAGTGCTAAGCACTGACTCCATAACACTCTTCATAAGCAAGCTTGTCTTGAATGAGTTGAGTTTATCTTCATCATTGACCTCTGGGTGCATCTGTGAGGTTGTTTCCAAAGAACATTCTCCCAGGAAAAAGAACCCAGAATGAGCGTGAACGTCATCATCCCACAGGCTGGCATCCAAGACTGCACAAAAAAATGAAAACGTAAACAGATCACCAGCACCTCCCACGGATCTCCAGCACCCTCCCCGCCACGGGTCGCCAGCAGCCCCCACGGGAGCACTGGCATCACCCACGGATAGTCAGCAGCCCCCAGGAATCACCAGCACCCCCGACAGAGCACCAGCATCACCCACAGATAGCCAGCTTTCCCCCATGGATCTCCAGCACCCCCCCAACGGGTTGCCAGTGCTCTCCCACGGGTTGCCAGCACCCCCACGGATCACCAGCACTCCCCACAGATCGTCAGTATCCACCCCCCCAACACCGGCACCCCCACGGAGCACCAGCACCCCCCCATGGAGCACTAGAGTCCCCCACAGATGGCCAGCATCCCCCTCCTTGCCCCCTGGCTGCAGACGCGATGAGACTGGCTGTCTCATCCACCTGCCACTGAATCCTCCCTGCTGTCATAGGCTCTATCCTCTCTTTTCTATTTTCTTTGTGTGTAGGAGAACACAATCATGGTGTACGATTGGAGGTTGGAGGACAACCTGTGGGATTCAGTTCTCTCCTTCCATTATGTGGGTCCTAAGGATTGAACTCAGGTCATGAGGCTTCGCTGCAGGCTCTTTACTAACAAGTAAAAATGAGCCTTCTTGGGGCCCTCCCTGTTCCTTCTTCACCAGATGAACCCTTCGGTGCTAAAGCTGACTGACTTGGTCAGGTATTTTGTTACAGTAACAACAACAAAAAAAAGTGACGAAAGCGCTACTGTGTCTGAAAAAAGCTTAATCGCCCAGTGAGATGTGGTATACATTTTCCCCAGAAAGCAGAGCAAAATGTAAACAGCATGTGTGTGAAGCTAAGTCATCCGGACGGAAGCTGTCCAGCGTAGGATCAGATGTTCGAATACCTGGCTCCCAGCGTGGCCCTGTCTCAGAGACGTGACACGGTGGCTTTCTGGAGGAGGCGTGTCACTGGGGTAGGGCTGGGAACTCTGAGAGCTTAAAGACTCACCCCCGATGTGTTTGCCTTCTGAACTTAGTGCCTAAGGTTGAGATGTGAGCCCTCAGCTCCCTGTTCCTGCCGCCATGCCTGCCAGGGACTCCTACGCTGTTCTGACCAGATGGAACCTTACCGCTCTGGAACCATTAACCCAAAGAAACTCTTACCTTCCATAAGCCACTTTTGCTCATGGTGGTCTGTAGCAAAGTGTTCAGAACGAATCACGCGATAGCGCACAGTGAAGATGTCCTAGACAGAAACAAAGCTGTTCCTGGGGCCACTTTTGAGTGCAATCCAATAACAAGAACTCTGAAAGTGCGGAGGAGCCCTGAGAGGTAAGCGAGCCCCAGCAACAGCCCTTACCCAGCATGTACAGCCCCGGGGTGTTTGCCCAGCACAGCCAGCACCATGCTGTTCTGTGGTCTTTCCTTTGCACAGATCTGTAGGAGCTGTGAGTCCGTCTGAAGTCTTTGTACATATTTGGGACTGAATAATTTCCATTCGAAGGTTCAGAGGCTTAGGGTGTCTGTGTCGCTTGTTCCCGGGCTCTGTCACAGAGCAGGGATACTTCTTCCCATGTTGTGACACTTGCGTGTGAGGTCTGTGGCGGTGCATCCAGGCATGGGGGCTCATTAGATAAAGGGGGGCCATGAAGCAAGAGGCTGGGGCGTTCCTCCCACAGTACAGTCACTGCTGTGCCCCCCAATACTCATTTTCCTCCACCACACACAGCTCTAGCCTTCTCTCTTTGTAGCAGACAGAGGTACTATCCGTCGTTCCCCAGATCTGCACTCAAGCCGCTGCCTTGGCTGCCTTTGGACAATCGCCAGCAGTTCTCCTGGGCTTCCTGACGGCTCTGAGGTGAGCCCACACTCCCGCAACACTTCCTTTAAAGGATGAAGAATGAAGGTCGCCCAGAGCCTCCCCAGTGTGAATTACATGCATGTACCAACAATACCTGATGGCGAGTTCCGATTGATCTCCCTGAGATTTCTGCAGCTCCTACCACATATGACAAGAACATGCTCTGTGGTTTGAGCACATCTCTGTGCTGCTGGCTAATCAAAGGGAAGTATGGTAGCTCACACCTCACAGGCTTTGCCTAGGAGTCAAGGGTCAGGAAGCACCTGCTGTGGGGAACACTGTTGTGTGCTCTCCCTTCTGTCTTCCTCTGCACCCTCTGTTTCCTCCTCTCCCCTCCTCGCTTCATCATTCATTTTCTTTTCTCCCCATCTCCCTTTCAGCCTCTGCCTCTCTCCCCTTCCCTCCTGAACACTGGTTTCAACTATCTACTCCACACCACCACGGTGTGGCAGAGGAACCAGCACTTCTCAGACTCTAGTGTGCATGTGAATGACCCGAGGACCTTGGTTAAAATTCAAACGCTGACTCGAAAGGTCTGGAGAGGAGGCCAAGATTGTATTTCCAACGAGCTCTGGGTGATGCCAGCTGCAAATCAGCAGGACACTTGGAGACATGAGTACCATGATCCCTTGATGTCCTTTTAGCATTTCCAGGACTAATGAACCCTTGAGCCTGTTCAAATGCAGTAACTTTTCTTCTGGATTACCTGTTAGGTAGCCTAGTGCCCTGTCCCTTAGGAAACATAATCCCTTACTTCAGTGGGTAAGGTCCTCTGCCCTCTGGTGCTTCTCTGAAATCATGGCATTTGCAATCATCGCATGGGGTCCCTGGTTTGACAGAGTTTTGTATTTAACATGTTAACATTCAAGTCCAGACGCCTACACACAGCCAGACCTGGGTGTTAAATGAGGGCTGCAGACAACAGAGAGCAAGACTCCAGAGTCTACTTTAAATTCTGTACAGAACTGAGGCCCAAATGATGACTTTGAAATGTGGAGGGTGAGCACACGCTCCAGATGCGGGGACGGCATCCATATGGCTTAGCAGGACAGTGCTGTCTCTCCATACATAAATACACGCTCCCACAGGACGTGGGATGTCTCGGCGAATCGTCAAGTGTTCAGAGCTACGCGTTTTACTCATTCCTCATTGGTGGAGCGATCTCTGGCCTGTGATGTGAACCCACTGGGACACGAACACACAGGCTGCCGGCTGCTCGGCACCACCGTGCCCACCATTTAAGCAACATGTTTATCTCATCTGGCTGCGTTCTGTGGGCTCGCAGCCCCTGCTCTATTACATCTGAAGACTATTATTTGTCATGGAAACATTGATGTCAAATGGAAGTGGGTGGGGCTCGGGCCATGAATAAACACAGGGTACTTCATCCCACGGGGTGCAAGTTATTATTGGGTCTAGGAGGTGCCGGCTATGTGGGTCATTCCTCACAAGCTTTGCGTTTTGGGTGGCACAGTCTGGCAGCCGGCAGGGTGGCTTGCTTAGGAGAAAAATGTATGTTTAAGTAGCAGGAGCAGCTTGGGATGAGTGTATGGGCCCAAATAAGACACTCTTTACCCATGTGCATGTGGGCCTGTGTATTAGAGGCTTTCCACGGAGATGTCTGGCTTGGCCAAGTGCGAGGGTTCAGGCGAAGGGGAGAGAACTCAAGCAGGGAGGGGGAATTGCCTCCGCTGCCCGCAGCCGCCTCCGCTGTCTGTGCAGCTCCACCCCCATCTCCGATGCAGTGGTTCCAAGATGTCAGCCGGCCAGGGGGCTGACTAGCCAGGGAGGGGTGCAAGGGATCTTCCAGCAGCAATTTTGGGAGAGCAGATCTCTTCCCCAAGCAGCAGTGTTACAGCTCTTATGTCAGAAGCTCTCAGACGACGGCAGAGTAGTTTTAGAACACACTTATTCCTTCTGAATAGGATTCTTATATACAGTTTTGGGATGGGTCAGGGTCTGGCAGTAGGTACTTCCTGTTGGCTTGGTCTGAGAGCTTGGGGAGACCTTATCTACATGTGGGGGTGCTGCTCCTCCATGACCAATGGTCACAAACCTCTCTACAGGGGGTTGGGGGGGCTGTAGCTATGTGATGGGGTCTGGTTTCCTGGGAGTTTAGGGAAATGCCTACCATCCCTTAGGGTCACCAGGGTTTCAAACTTCAGCTCAACAGGGAATCAGGATACCTTTCACAGTTCACCGCCCCACATGTGGACAAGGGAACAGAGAGCAGTGTAGGCTTAGATTTTTCAAAGCCTACTTTAATAAGGGTTCTTAAATGCTTTAACCTCCCTTCTAGCCCACTACCCACCAGAAATAGTGGAAAGGAAAGGAAAGGTTAGTAGAGCAAAGGGAGATGTGGACCTGTTCTTTGGTGTGATTCCAATCTGTGTTATCAGGATATCTGCAGCTTAGTGCACATAAATCACCAGTGGGAGTTCAATCACTTGGCAAACACTATTTATAAATCAGCAACAATGGCAGTTCAATCCAGAAGAAACCTCAAGGCTCTGCCAATCCGCCCAAGTCTGTGTAGAAGCAACAAGAAGACACCAGAGTATCACGAGTTCTTGAATGTGTTTCTCTGAAGTCACAAGTGATGATCTTCGAAGATGGTGAGGTAAACCAATTCCACACAGCATCTTTAGTGAAGACCGGTGTCAGCAAAGACTAGTAAAGAGTGGCAAGGTGAACCAATGCCACGGCGCCGTCCACTGTCTGTTGGGTTATACTTATACGCTTTCCAAACATCACATATCTTCTCACACATCTGCTCCAGCAAAACATCCTCTCATAAGACAGTTTCCAGGCAAAAACATCCCCTGACACAACTGAGTCTCCAACAAAACCAGAAATTTCCACTTCAAAGCAGAAAGATAACTTGAAATGATTCTAGGGGTTGGGATTTAGCTCAGTGGTAGAGCGCTTGCCTAGGAAGCGCAAGGCCCTGGGTTCGGTCCCCAGCTCTGAAAAAAAGAAGCAAAAAAAAAAAAAAAAAAAAAAAAGAAATGATTCTAGCATTAAAAGAAACTTTGTTCATTTACTTCTTGCTAATGTAAATGTGAGCTATTTATACACGTGTATATGTGTGTTCACCTCTGTGTGGGTATATGTGCAGGCACATGGTTAACACTGACTGTCTTCCTCCAACTTGCTGAATTTGAAGCTTGCTGTATTAGACTACTCTGGCCTCCCAGTTTGGTCTGGGGATTCCTGTCTTACAAGGTAAGATTACAGGCAGGCCGCCATGCCTATGTGACTTGTATGTGATCTGAGTTCCAATCCTCACAGTCGCTCACTCTTCACCAACTGAGCCATTTCCACAGCCCTGGTTCTAACAGCTGACCATCTACTGCTCTATGTGGCGAGACAAGTGATCAAATGTTACAATCGTTTCAAAAAGGACTGGTGCCTCTCTTCCTAGGCACCAGCCCTTCCATCTTCCTCCACACCCTCTGTTTGCTTTTACTAGATTCTTGAAACTCACAGCATGGCCTGGTGTCAGAGGACCCATCAGATCAGGTACCCAAGCCACCAGTGATCAGGCTCTGTCTTCAAAAGTGGTGGCAAAAAAAAATGTCACAACGGACAATAGCACCCATCGCATCTCTCTGGTCACCTACCTGGGCTCCAGGCCTATTTAAGCCCTGAGCTGAGCTGACAGCTACAGCAAGGGGCTGCAACTATTGACTCCCCAAGGCAGAGAGATCATAGAATCAGACATGTGACCCTTTCCAAGGACATTTCCAGATCATTCAGCTTGCACTGAGCAGACTCTCTTGGTATCAGGAGCCAGGTCTTGTCTACCCTACTTCAATGCCTATAGACAGAGACACAGTGGCTAGAGCTAAGTGTGAGGCCACATTCACAGTCCAGAAGGGGGCTTCTACTTGCTTTTGATGAGGTGGAAGCAGGCTGTGGACAGAAGAACATCTACTGAATCAACCATAGAAACACACAGGGCCGGAGTTTAGTGATAGAACCGGACATGTGCAAATCCCTGGTTCCATTCCAAAAACAGAGGGGTGGGGGACCAGGGGCAGGCAAAACTACAGAAGCATCATGTGTTCAGATCTTTTTTTTTTTTTTTTTTTTTTTTTTTTTTTTTTTTGGAGCTGGGGACCGAACCCAGGGCCTGCGCTTCCTAGGTAAGCGCTCTACCCGCTGAGCTAAATCCCCAGCCCCATGTGTTCAGATCTTTAATGGCCACTCTCTCAGTCCCTATAATCTTTCCTTCTGCCCACTGTCTCCCGGTATGTTTTCCTCATGCACTATTCGCTCATATCGGCTTCACCGAGCGTTGTTGAGTGTCCCCTTGAGACACACTCAGAGCCTTTGTTGGTCCTACCTGACCTGGGTTCCTTGAGGGTGCAGTTCAGCAAGAGTGAGACCACATTGCAAATGTTCATCTCAACCCTGTCCCCCTCCTCCAAGTCTTTCCCTGGGAACTGGAGATTCAAAGGAAGAGAAAAAAAGAAATCTCGTCACATGCCATGTGTGGGGAACCCTCTGTGTAGACACTCATGGAAAACCTCAGTTCTCATGATGTGTCATAGCTGGGGACAAGGGCTTTGCCAGCTGGGCAACCTTGTGAAGAAAATGGACATGAAAAATGCTTTACAGACTCTGGAGGGAGACTTGGGCCCCGGCTATTGTTTCAATTACGTACACAGTTGGGGGTTGGAGTGCTGTTTGTGTGCATGTGGAGGCCAGAGTTTGATGCTGCGCTATGTTAGTGGTGGTGGTGGTGTGGGTTTTTTTGTTGTTGTTTTTTTGTTTTTGTTTTGTTTTGTTTTTTGTTTTGTTTTGTTTTTTTATTGTATTGTTCATTTGTTGTTTGCTTTGGAGACTGTCTCTCCCTGAACCTGGAGCTCACACATTCAATTAGGCTAAGTTGGGTTCCAGAGATCCATCATCTGCCTATCTGTGCCCTTCCTGTGCCAGAATTCCAGAACAGTACCTCAGCGGCCAGCTTTTTACATGGATGCCGGTGGTCTGAACTCAAGTCCTCACCCACAGCACAGCAGGTATTTTACCGAGTGAGTCACATTCACAGCCCACCACCAATTACATAAAGCACCTCTCTTTAAACACAGAGTGGGTGGGGGAGACAGACAGAGAGAGAGACAGAGACAGAGACAGACACACAGACACACAAACATAGATATACACAGATAAACAGACACACACACACACACACACACACACACACACACAAATGGGAGAAATTTCAGAATAAGCAAAGTTGAAATCATGCAAACCACAGAACTCAAACCATGTGTCTGTCCGGGTCTTAGATCTTTCAGTTTCTCTATGGGCAGCACTGATCATAGGATACAGGAAAGTCAACTTCTGAATTACTTCTCAATTTATTTTCTTTCTAGAAGGCATCTCTTTCTCCTACCACTATCTCTTTGCTTCTCTACCCTTTCTTAGTCAGGGTTTCTATTCCTGCACAAACATCATGACCAAGAAGAAGTTGGGGAGGAAAGGGTTTATTCAGCTTACACTTCCATGCTGTTCATCACCAAAGGAAGTCAGGACTGGAACTCAAGCAGCTCAGGAGACAGGAGGTGATGCAGAGGCCATGGAGAGATATTACTGGCTTGCTTCCCCTGGCTTGCTCAGCTTGCTTTCTTATAGAACCCAAGACCACCAGCCTAGGAATGGTGCCCCGACCCGCAGGGCAGTTGACGAGGGTCTGGGGTCCACTAGGAGAGAATGGGGGACAAGAGATGCAAAGAACGGACAGCAAGTCAAGAAGTCTGATCAAGCTGACAATTTTTAATTTTTCTCAGGCTGAAGATATACTGGTAGAAGCAAAATGTGGGGAGGGGTTGGGTGACCACAAAAGAATGGGCCTGGCTTGATAACCAGGATATTGGCTGGGTAAATCGGCCAAGCAGGGGAACAGCAGAGTGGGTTGCTTAGTAACCTGACCACCAGTGCCTGACCACCGGTACTCAGTGATCTGACACCTAGATTTATGCTATCTATTGAATTTATGGTACTCAGTGATCTGACACCTAGATTTATGCTATCTATTGAATTTATGTAGAGCTGCAGGTGCTGCTTTGATCTAACCTAAGGCTATTGCTTTTTGTTCTAACATAAGGCTAAAATACAATTGCTTTTTAACCTGAAGAGTATTGCTTATTATTCTAGCATAAGGCTAGAATACAATTGCTTTTTAACTTGAAGGCTGCATTCGCCATCTCAAGATTGCTCCCAACAGAATGGCACCACCCACAACGGGCAGGGTCCTCCCACCTTGACCACTAGTTGAGAAAATGCCTTACAGCTGGGTCTCATGGAGGCATTTCCACAACTGAGGCTCCTTTTCTGTGATAACTCCAGCCTGTGTCAAGTTGACACACAAAGCCAGCCAGTATAACCCCCGATTCAGAACTGCACAGCTGTCCAGCAGAAAATAGACCAGGATCCTTGTGAATTCAAAGATCGGCTCTCCTAACCGCAGGCAGGAAATACTTAGGGTGACCCTAAGCATTACTAGTGTTCTGGTGTCCCCTTCATATAGTCAAATTTTATGGACCTAAGATGCACTCTATAGAAAATTTTATTTATTTTTTCCATATTTTTATTGGTTATTTTAGTTATTCACATTTCAAATGTTATCCCCCTTCCCAGTTTTCCCTCCCCAAACCCCAACCCCCTTACCCTGCCCCCTCAAAGAGGGTGATCCACTATCTGCTCACCCACTCCCACTGCAGCACCCAAGCATTCCCCTACCCTGGGTCCTTGAACCTCCACAGGACCAAGATGCTCCCCTCCCATTGATGCCAGATAAGGCCATCCTCTGCTACATACACAGCTGGAGCCATGGGTCCCTCCATGTGTACTCTATGGTTGGTGGTTTAGTTCCTAGGAGCTTTGGGGGCTCTGGTTGATTGATATTGTTGTTCTTCCTAGGGGGTGCAAATCTCTTCAGCTCCTTCAGTCCTTGCCTTAACTCTTCTATCGGGTACTCCATGCTCAGTCCCATATTTGACTTTGTGCATCCACCTCTGTATCGGTCAGGCTCTGGCAGAGCCTCTCAGCGGACAGCTATATCAGGCTCCTGGCAGCAAGCACTTCTTGGCATCAGCAATAGTGTCTGGGTTTAGTCTTTGCAAATGGGATAGATCCCTAGGTGAAGCAGTCTCTAGATAGCCTTTCCTTCAGATTTTGCTCCATTCTTTGTCCCTGCATTTCCTTTTGACAGGGGGAATTCTGGATAATTATTTTTGAGGTGGGTGGGTGGCTCCATCTCTCAACCGGGGGCCGTGCCTCTCTACTAGACATGGTCTCTACAGTCCTATCTCCACTTTTTTGGGGGGAGGGTAATTCAGCTAATATCCTCTCTATTGAGTCCTGAGAACCTCTTGGGTCCCTGGCATCTAAGACTTTCTAGTGGCTACTCCAGTTCCCCCTCCCCAACTGCTTCGGACCTCCTTTCAAATACTGACCCTCTGTACTCCTTCCCCATCTCCTCCAGGTAGAGAGGGGTCTGGGAGGGAAAGAGGAGGAGGAGAGAAAGGGAGGGCAGTTTAGATATGGGTTGGAGATTTTAAAAGCTGACTTAGATTACTCTAACATGCAGCCACAGTTGAGAATCGTGGAGCCAATGCTATGAATGGCACCCACTGGGGACATGTGGTCCTCAACCATCCTTGAGAGGTGTGGTATGTGACCTGTGTAGTCCTTCCGATTGTCTCTGCTCACCCCTCTTGACCCTGCACAATCCCCAGTGACTTAAAAGATCACAGCCTGAATGCGTGGTCGCTCCCTCTCTCTCCCCTTGGGTTGGAGTTGGGGTTGAAGACAGTGTAGATCTGGAGGCTCACCCTCGAAGGATGTCCTCTGCTTCCTCTTCCTTTCTGACAAAGGAGAGGCGGGTGAGGGTCAAAGACCTCTGAAAACTCGGAATCTTTTCAGGCCCTGTCTTGGAGGCCACCCAGTGGTCTGCCCGGGGTGAACATGTTGCTTTGATTGCTTGACGGAGAGTGATTTAGGCTCTGGGAAGAACCTGGCTCATTTCCCCTGGTAGCCAGGTTATTCGTAAATCAGCCACTCATGCAGCTGCATTTTCCTCTCAGGCCACAAGGGAACTGTGCCTTTTTTTTTTTTAACTGAATTAGTAATTTAATTGCACTGAACTCAGTCTTAAAACCCCGGTGAAGTCCTGGCAGCTCCCCAAGGTGTCTGGCCTTCCCTCCTGTCACCTCCCCAACCCAAGGAAGGAGTTAAACTCTGGAAAATCAGAGCCCATTGGATCTCAACCATTGGAATAGTCTTTATTCTGCGTGTGTCAATATCATTGGATCCTACCACAGGGATGCTAATGACCAGATGGAGGAGACCAAAATCCCACAAGAATTCAGCAAGACGGGACAAATATGTGACACAAACAAGCCCTCAGTGTTGCGCTGAGTCAAAAGCTGGCATTCTACAGTTTATTTCTCTGTAGCTCGCTGATGTCCTTAAGCTGGTCAGCGAAGCTGTCGTTGAGAAAGAACAAGGTGAACCTTCTCAGTTCAAGTCTCGCATCTGCCGTGTTTGTTTATTCTCGGCATCCCCGGCATCTCAACTGCTGTTTTTGGTTCAGCGGTGGGATCAAAATCAAACCTTTTCTTTTTAAGTCCCAAATCCTGGAGCAGATATTTGAATCCGGACTGAAGTAGAAGAGACACAGAGAAAGGGGAAGAAAAGAGAATGCTAAGAACGGGGAGGAGAGTATCCGATGTCTATTGGATACCCAGGCAATTCTGTGTAGCAGAACAGTAACAAGAAAACACGGTTTTTGCAGACTCCCTTGCAGCTTAATATGGTTCCTCAATAAGGAAGAAACAGAAGTACATTTATTCTTGAAAAAGAGAAAGGGGGATTTATTTCTTTTTATTTTATGTCTAAAAGTGTTTTGCCTGTGTGAGTGTGTATGTACATATGTATATATGTATGTATGTATTTATGTATATATGTATATGTGTATGTATGTATGTACATATGTATATATGTATGTATGTGCACTATGTACTGCATGGTGCCTTAGGCATTTAGAAGAAAGTTCTAGATTCCTGAAACTATAGTTACAAATGTTTGTAAGCTGCCAAGTGGGTTCTGAACCCCAGTCCTCTGCAAGTGTTCTTTACAACTGAGCTGTTTCTCCAAACCCAGTGCAATCAGTCATTCTTCAGTATGATAGGGGATTGATTCCAGGATACCACACGGTAGTCAAAAATGCATAGATGCTCAAGCCCCCTATTTTCCACAGCACAGCATTTAACCTGCAGCTATGAGCTGCTTTAAATCACCTTGCATTATTTATAATGTCTAGGACATACACTCCATGTAAGGAGTTGCTGAACGCCGTGTTTAGAGAAGAGCAGCATGGCAAAGGAGACAGCCCACCATCACTAGCAACAGAGTTAAAACGTATTCATGATCTGTGATTGGTTCGAGGGTATAGAACTGACAGACTCATAAAGCCGAGTCTACAGTATGAAACTTTCAGGAACGCTTTCTGGCAGAGTTGACTCAGCTGTACGGCCTACCCTTTTCCTCATCCATAACTTAAAATGCAGCGTCAGCATCTGTTCCAGACTATGAGGTTACTTTGAAGAGGAAAGCTGTATGCTGAATGAGGGTGTAGTGAAGAGACAGGAGCCTGAGCCACGGGCCACAGGAGAACCAGCCCGTGATGTGTTTCCTTGACTCATTACCTGTGACAGAAAAATGAAGTTTCCTCACTTCAAGTTATCTGAGGCTTTTAGTTGCATGAAGTAAATTGAGGGTCTGGCGTGTAACTCTGTAGGTGAATATTTGCCTGGCAAGCACACGAAGTTGGATTTGATCCCCAGTACCAAAAACAAACATCAAATTCCAAATGATGCATTAGGTTAAATTTTATTATTTAAAAAAGTCATATTAGTTTATATAATTATACACATACATATATATGTATGCATATATATGTATGTATATATATATAGAGAGACAGACAGACAGACAGACAGACAGAGAGACAGAGAGATAGTTAGGCAGACAGATTATATACTAACCACAGTAAGGGGCACAAGAAATCTCCTTTTGTATGGTTAGTCAGGGTAGGCCAAGTGACTCCCAAAACAATGTAGGCTATTGCTGTAGTCCTTGGTGGCCTCTCAGGGGTTGAGGGTGGCTTCCTGTTCCTGTTCCAGGATGGGAGCCGGAACAGACCTGAAGGCCTCCTTCCTGCAGTCTAGTTTCCTGGGTACCAGAAAATACTATACGAGCTGCCAACGGAAGGAAGCAAATAACAGCCCTACCAGCCGCGACACCGATGAACCACAACAACGACCAGTGTGGCAAGATATGTGTAAAGGCTCAGCAAGAGGCACTCACATGGTAATGGCGACCAACAACTCTCTGATTGGACTTAGGTCCTCTCAACAGGAGGGAAATGACACTTGGTGCTGGGAGCCACCTAGGTTTCCAAATCCTAGAAGAGAATCTACTGCTACTACGTTGCTAGAGCAGGGAACCTCCTTCCTCCGTTCTAACTCCTATACCCACCGATGAACGTAGCTACAGCCAATGGAGACTGTCGCATTAAACCACGACTGGATACAGTGCAGAGATCAACAGATCCTGGGGAGCCCAGCCCCAAAGGATACATTTACATCACAGTTCCTGCATCTATGGCTTAGGGGACACAAGGAAGAGAGACTAGAAAGATGGTAAAAGCCAGAGGGACAGTAAGTCTTCTGTGAAACTGCGTCTCGTAGAAACCAGAACTGGCTGCATAAACAAGGCCAGAGCACTGGCAATATCAGGGGACATGCCAGTGTGGAGGGGGACAGCTCCGTGGAATTCTGCACCTATGCAGAGAACTGTAGACAACTAATGACTGCTGGGAGAAGAATTAGCCTCTCCCAGGGGTGAGCCCCCAAATATGTGGTCCAACGCAAAGTGGTCAGCCCTAAGACCGCAAACACACAGACAACAAAACCAGACTCAGCGGGGAGTACACTTATATGTGTGCATAGGTGTGTGTGAGAGATAGAGAACTCGGAGATGAGATTATCAGCTGCATAGTGGGGAGCACGGGAGGGGCTGGAGATGAAGAGGGAGGGGAAAGTGAGGTAATTCTATTTCAATTAAAAATATATGTGTATTTTTTATATTTTTTTGTGTATTTTTTTAAAGCCATCTCTTAAACTATGCTAGAGTATTTCTACTCATGTCAGCGGCTAGAATGAACAGACTCCTTTAAAGTCATGTACTTAATTATTGAGCTCAGTAAGACTTACTTCAAGTCACCCGGTTAAGGAGCAGCATAGCTAAGCTGTAATCCATCCCATGCACTGGCTTGAATTTTGCTTAAGAGTAAATGCCTTGCATAACTGCAGCTGACACGCACAGCGCCCCGAGGACGTTGAGTTTTTAATGAACACATACTGCCATGTTTAATGCTTACGAGGCTGCGTGTAAAGATTGGATTCAGGGCTGGAGAGATGGCTCAGTGGTTAAGAGCACTGACTGCTCTTCCAGAGGTCCTGAGTTCAATTCCCAGCAACCACATGGTGGCTCACAACCATCTGTAATGGGATCTGATGCCCTCTTCTGGTGTGTCTGAAGACAGCTACGGTGTACTCACATACATACAATAAATAAAAATCTAAAAAAAAAAAAAAAAAAAAAAAAGGTTGGATTCACCCCAACCCCATACAGATTCGAAACATCTAATAGCTATTTCTGGGGTTGGTTGTTTTCAAAGATCTCCCTTCCAGATTCTGCCAGGGTATCTTTTTTCCTTCTGGTTCTCACCCATGTTGCCTATGCTGGCTGGATTTTTATGTCAACTTGTCACAGGAGCCATCTGAGAGGAGGAAACTTCAAGTGAGAAAACATCTCCAAAGCAGTGGTTTTCAGCCTTCCTAATGCCGAGACCCTTTAATACAGTTCCCCGTATCATGGTGACCCTGACCATAGAGTTACTTTGTTGCTACTTCATAACTGTAATTCTGTTACTGATATGAATTGTAATGTAAATATCTGATATGAAGCCACCAAAAGGATTCGGCCACACAGGTTAAGAAAATACAAGCAAGCCTGTAGGCTGTAGGGCATTTTCTTAATTAGTGGTCAAAGGGGGGTGTCTGGCCCATTGTGGGTGGTGTCATTCCCTGGGTCCTGGGTTCTATAAGAAAGCAGACTGAGCAATCCATGAGGAGCTGTTTGCAAGCAGCACTCTTCCATGGCCCTGTATCACCTCTGTTTAAGGTTCCTGCCCTGTTTGAGTTCCTGCTTGACTTCCTTCAACAATGGACCAACGTTGAAGTGTAAGCTAAATAAACCCTTTTCTCCTCAACTTGCTTTTGGGCCATGGTGTTTCATCATAGCAACAATAACTAAGGACAATGCCCCAATTCATTAATAACAGTCCTTATGAGCCAGAAGAGAGGAGACTGTAGGTGTTGGTCCAGTGCTCCTTGTATTTAAACACTAAATCCTGACTCCCAAGCTCTGGTTGCCCCCAACGAGCAGATCCTCATATATACCAGGTGGTACTATATAAACCTTGCTCCCAAACTTAAAACTATTAATTAAATAAAGATGGTGATAGCTATTTACTGAGGGAAATAGAAAGAAGTGGAGTTTGAGTTGCTGGACTGGGGTCTCAGGTAGGCACCACGAGGAAGAGGAGGGAGAGAGAGAAGGAGCACAGAGAAGAGTGGGTCTCCGTGAGTTGTGATGGGCTAATGGCATGTGCCAGAGTGATATACCTCCCCGGGACACCAGACTGCTAAAGCAGAAATAACTCAGAGACTTTCAAATAGCAAGTGTTGGGGGAGCACAGCTGAGCCAGTAGCTAGACGATCAGTAAGGGATTGCGATTAGGGATAATCCCCCAGTAATTGCACAGAGCCTATTAAATAAATATCATAGTTTAGGTCCTCATTTACTTAAAGTTAGATGGGAATAGGTTTAATAAATATTTAACACGAGGCCACCTAAGCTTCTACACACTATCATACTTGCTTAGAGAGTTTGGCTTTCTGGGTGGTTCCCATGGTCAAGGTTGACTTTCTAAGACTACACTTGCACAGTCAGCCAGTTACTGTGCTGATACCGTCTCAAGAGGTGCAAGAGAGCAAGCAAAACCCGACAAGATCATCCGTGAGATTAGCTAGGGCAACCCGCCAGCGCTCAGGAGAGCCTCTGCGTTTATTTGAGCTGAGCTCATTCCTGGAGTGATGATGAATTTAATTCAGGAGACTTGGTTTTGGGGTAATTCTGGCATACAGCTAAACAAGCGTAAAACACTGAGTTTTGCTTGTTCTGTCCTCAGCTTCTATAACAACGCTTAGCGCATCTGAGTCACTCTTTCCACTTAGAACAGTACGCCATCTTACTATCAGGCCTGAGCCATGCTGGGCCCTGGAAGGGAGGTGAGTACCCCATGGACAGCAGAGCTGGGAGAGCTAATAGCTCAGAGCCTGACTCAGCCTGCCCATCACCCAGAGTCCTTAGATGTTCTTCAGACAGCAGAACAAATGTCAGAATCCCTCTAACACTAATCTTCAATGTTCTTTCAACCTCAGATTGAGACAGTGGTGGACATGGGAATAAAACCCAATCTTAAAAACACATAAGACCGTATAAGACTGCAGCCTGGGGCTGGAGAGAGGGCTCAGTGGGTAAGAGCATTTGTTGTTCTTGCAAAGCACCTGTGTTCAGTTCCCAGCACCCACATGGTGGTTCACAACCTTCTGTAACTTCAGTCCCAGAGGATCTGGTGCCCTCTTCTGACGTCTGCAGACACCAGGCACATATGTGGTACACAAGCATTTTGCAGGAGAAATACTCATGGAGGAGCAGGAGAAGAAGGAGGAGGAAGAAAGGAGGAGGAGGAAGAGGAGGAAGAGGAAGAGGAGGAGGAAGAAGAAGAGGAGGAGGGGGAAGGAATCAAATGTAAAAATAGCCCGGTCATTTGTGTTGTTGTGAGTGTATTTGCACATTTAAGGGAAATAGTGCAACTGCGTTCTATTGAGTGCAGTTCATAGAGAATAAAATGATGTTGGTTTAAACAAGATTTACTGAATAAACAAGTTTGGTTTTCTGTACCTTATCAGAAGCCTGGGGTAGGAAATCGGGCAGAATCAATATTATTGAGGTAAAGGCCTTTCATTTTTCTTCCTTTTGCTGCCTAACAATCGTCCCTTGGCTACTAGTGGCTCCTGGGGCCCCCTGCTATGACATACAAGCCCATGTTCTCCGGCAAAGGCCAAGTTTCTCAGCCCTTCAGGTAGGCATTCACGAAGTCTCATTCCCAAATTTCACCTTGTATCCAAAAAAGCCAGAACTAATCTGAAGAGCCAAGTGTAGCTGCATTTGGGAAGTGTAGTCTGCTGTTTGTTTGTTTGTTTGTTTGTTTGTTTGTTTGTTTGAGACAGGGTTTCTCTGTGTAGCCCTGGCTGCCCTGGAACTCACTCTATAAACCAGGCTGGGCTTGAACTCAGAGATCCTCCTGCCTCTGCCTCTGCCCCTGCCCCTGCCCCTGCCCCCCCCTGCCCCTGCCCCTGCCCCTGCCCCTGCCTGCCCCTGCCCCTGCCCCTGCCCCCCTGCCCCTGCCCCCTGGGATGCCCCACCCCTGCCTCCCCACCACCACCACCACCACCACCACCACCACCACCACCACCACCACCACCCAGCAAGAAATGTTGCCTTTAAACTGACACATTCTCACCTGTCTCCCATTGTTTTGGGGGACATAATCTTAGAAATATTTCAAGGTTTAAAAGGTATTAAGGACTGCCAAGAGGCTTTCTTTGTGAGTAATAACCTTCAATTATTTACCATATTAGAGTTTAAAACAAGTCACAACAAAAAATAGAAAATAGTTATTTTTAAAATAAAAAGATTATTTATATGTTTGAGTTAGCAGGAGTCCGTCAAAGACCCTTACATCTGCTTCTACCTTTAGCCTGTTGTGATACTGTTTTGGTTAAATTATATTAAGTGTTCTCTCCCCCACACACAATTGCACGATGTCATAGCTCAGTCACACAGAAAACATTCGTACTTCAAGCCGTGCAGATCTTTCGAACCCTGACGCTGTTATGTTACAGGTGAGTCCACTAGGCTCCTACCAGGGGACCTAGCAGCAGCTTACGTCATCATCTGCCACCGCCAGCCAGGTGCGCCAGGTGTGGGCTGCATATAGGAAGACTGCCCAACACCCCAGCCCCCAGCCTGCTCTCTCTGTTCCCACGGTTTTTTCTCTCTCTCTTCCCACATTCTTCTCTCTCTCTCTCTCTCTCTCTCTCTCTCTCTCTCTCTCTCTCTCTCTCTCTCTCTCTCCACGTCCTCTTCTCCTTCACCAGCTCCTCACTCTTCTCCCATTCCCTCACTAAATCCCCTTTATACCAGATCTGTTACATGGTGTAATTTCTCAGGGGGACACCTTGGCATGGACCTGCCAGGTACCCCCTCACCCCATTATATTTTACAACATTGGTGCCAAGACTTGTGGTCCTTCTCGTGGGTCTAAGCCACACTCCAAGACTCTAATTCCCAATCCACTGCCACGGGCAACAAATCCGCGTTCCGGCTCACTGATCGCTCAGTGCTGGTCCACTAGCGACAATTAGTTAAGTTTCCTTTTTAATCTGTGTAAACGTTTCCCAGAGTCCGTGGAAGTGGCCTGACAATGTCTGTCACCCCTCTGTTACTCTTGGAGTTAGAGGCACTCCCAACCACGCCTTAAAGACTGAGGTGCACCCTCATCGCCTGTCCCATTTACCATCCTCGGAGCTGCAACCCTGCTTTCCTTAGTACCCTGTTTCCTTAGGGTACTGAGCCCCTCCGGCCCTGTCCTACCACCCCCCACTTTGGAGCTGCCTGCACATACCACAGCCTTCGATGCCCTGGTGGCTTTCCTGATGCTGTTCCTCAATCTTTTCCTGTGAATGAGAGCCTACTACAAGAGCTCGGTGTTCTTCCTCTCCTCCTAGCCTCTATGAAAGCTCTATGAAAGACTCCTCTGGCTTGCCGGGGCTAAGCCGCTGACCCCGGTTGAATGTGGTGATGACCCACAATGAACAGCTTGGTCTTCATTTGGTCCTTCCTGAGTCCTGGGGACGCCCATGACTGCAGGCTGCAGTGACATTTTCCTTCCCCTCATCCACGGGTCGGTGTCCAGGTCTTCTCATTCCTTCTTGAGATCCCTCTTAGAAAACTTGAAGTTTCATCCAAAGGGCCCTAAATTCATTTGCCTTTCCAATCAAATTCCTAGTATTATTCCAGACCTTCACAAATCCTATGATCAATGAGAAAATGAAAAGGGATTCCCTATTTCCCTTTTCTCCAAGCCCTGTTTCTTTCTGTCTGGTTCTTCCCATGCTATTTAAATACCTGGTCTGTAATTGCAACAGGTCAGGGCCAGGTGGGACCAGGGACTGACTGTCTGTCTGTCTGTCTGTCTGTCTGTCTGTCTCTCTTTCTCTCTCTCTCTCTCTCTCTCTCTCTCTCTCTCTCTCTCTCTCTCTCACACACACACACACACACACACACACACACACTTCCTTCCACTGCAGCAGCTGCTCTCAAATCCACTCTTGAAGTATATTAGGATCATTGTGTGTGGAATTTACTCCAAATTCTAGCTAGAGTCCAAGTCCTTCACTGACTAACTCTCAGCCTCCCCATGCGGTCCTGTGTGCCCTTCCCTCCTGCAGATGGCCTGCTCTGAGCCAAGCACAGTCTAGCGCACCCCTTCGGGAACTCAGATTTTATTAAAAATTGGCACACCTGCTTTCCGGATTCTCACTGACATAGTGAAATGATTCCCAGACACCTAAATTCTCTCTGCCCTATGCTCTCTAGGTTTCTTAAGTGTAAGACTCTACTTCCCCAGTCTTAAAAAAAAATCTTTTATCTCTTGATTTCTTTGCACTCCACTCCCCCAAAAAGTATAACTTAAGAGTATGCTGTAAACTCTTCTCTAAGGATTTATAGTTTGCTCACTGGGTATGGTTTAAAATATATATAACCTCCAATGATGTTTGGCTTCAAGCTTATATAATAAGTTAAAATTAAATATAACAATTAAAATTATGTTTAGAAATTAAAATCTACCAGGGACTAAGCCACTACCCAAAGACTATACATGGACTGACCCTGGGCTCCAACTGCATAGGTAGCAATGAATAGCCTAGTAAGAGCACCAGTGGAAGGGGAAGCCCTTGGTCCTGCCAAGACTGAACCCTCAGTGAACGTGATTGTTGGGGGGAGGGCGGCAATGGGGGGAGGATGGGGAGGGGAACACCCATATAGAAGGGGAGGAGGAGGGGTTAGGGTGATGTTGGCCTGGAAACCAGGAAAGGGAATAACAATTGAAATGTAAATAAGAAATACCCAATTTAATAAAGATGGGAAAAAAAGAAATTAAAATCTATACATAAGTTCATATACAATTCAACTCTTATGACACATGTACATACATATATATGTATGTATGTGTTATGTATGTAACTCCATGTATATGTGCATGTAACTTGAAAGCAACTCTCATTTTAAAATACATATCTATAGAAACACAAATGTTTTTAAACAGCAACCATGTTGGTCACATGACTTGCAACCTACCATGTGATTTCGCCGTCTTACGATGACCACAGGGTATAAAGCAATGATTAGAAAACGTCTCGGGTCTACTGAGCCCGTAGTTTATTATTATTCTATCTCCTCTTAGACTTAGAAACCAACAAATTTCAAATACTTTAAATGAATATGGATTTTTATACAATGGTAGAAATCCAAAGTTGCGTCTTTACAACATGCTGCGTAGATCATTTAACCCTCATTTAAATTGTTCTTTATATGACGATGACATTTCAAGGTTAAAAAGGGCCTGCTCTCCTTAACAAAACCTAATTTAAAATGCACGTCTAACTATTTCTGTCTTCTCTGACTGGTCTTGAATGCATGAATAAATACCATTTCTTTCTCCTGCCGCCAGCCACTGCAATTCATCTCTGAGCTCTCCGGCCACTCCATCTAATAGAATAGGGATTAAATACTCTCTAAATAGGGATAATATTAAAGTTGTTTTATACCGCTCTACTTTTTTGCCAGCTTTGAAACTGGGATCTCGCTCACCCCTTTCAGACCCAGGCATGCTTTTAAAGTACACAGTCAAAACCAGGATTACTATGGTTAAAACTCATCACTTGGGAGTTAGCATTTGAAAGCTTGTGCTTGATAATCTTAAACCATGTGATATGATTCTATCCTGAGATGTTAACAACACACGGCTGGTTGCCATCTTGACTATGGGATAGAGAAGGTGACGTCATGGCTCCACCGCCATCTTGGCTAAGAGCGGCAACAGGTGGCAAGAGCTGGCCAAGGAAACAGGTCTCTAAAGATGCTTCATTTTAATATTACAAAAGCACAACCGAGAGATTTTAAACTTCTTTTGAAAATTTTGGAGGTTTGCAACATTGAAAAGGCTAAGAATCACTGCCTTGAAAACATGTTTAGCCTTGTTTTTGCTAATGTTATTAAGCTATAAATATAGCCTTAGACTAAGGACTGCATGCTAACCACTGAGCAAGACTGCCCAAATGCCTGAACTGTGGACAAACAGGACACCCAGAGAGTCAATTGTCCCATGTTGCTTAAGATAAAGTGGGATGAGTCTCTCCCATGTAATTCCTCCACAGAGAAGCCTCTCATCTTCTGGACCTGATGGTCAAGAACTGCTTCTGCCCACAGTGAACCTGTGACAACTGTCTAGGAAACGGACAACTAGTCTCTGTCGTCTTTTAAAATGTACATATTATAATTTGAAAGGTGTCCTATCATAATGCGCTAAGCTGATTTTTAGAACAGGTAACTAGTTCCTTTGGTAATCCACCACCGTGTTAGTTCATTAATCAATTAGTTAGCTAGTTAAAACCATCTTTTTTTTGTTTTTAAAAAACCACAGGGCTTTTTAACCTTGCAATGATTAAAAAGATAAGCAGGTTCGGGACTTTTTACTATTCCTTTAGTTAACGGAACTCACTTTACTCATCTCTCCCTGGAATCTCCTGTGTCTTAAATAATTGGATAGGAAAAACCAACAAAGTTTTAAGCCCAAGATACAGAAGCTTTTTAAAGCTAAGAAATGTTTTAGAGTCTGAGAAGGTTCTTAAGGTTGGTAAATACAATGGTGAAAACAAGCATGATAAAAAAAATGTAAAAAAAGAAAATTAAAAGGTGCATCAAATCTCTTCCCTTCGCTATGCTACTGTCATAGTAGGACTTCAAAAGTTCTGAGCTTTCACACTGATCAATGAAACTCTGATAAATTATTAGCCTAATTGTGGTAAAGCCTTCCACTTTCATACTCACGAGTTTGAGATTTTAAATTGCTTTTGTCTATTAAGTAGAGACTTAAAAGTGTTTCTCGTTATGCTAAATTTATACACATCCAGTCTTCCAGAGAGCGGAAAGAAGTCCCTCTTTTACGGTCTGTAGTCATATTGAAAGCTGAAGTCAAGTGAGCTTTTGCCCCTTCTGTCTTCCCTGGGCTCACCTCAAAGAGTGTTCATGCTTTTAACTCAAATATACTTGTTCCAGGGAGTGGCACTATTAGGAGGTATAGCCTTGTTGGAGGAACTGTGTCACTATGGGTGTGGGCTTTAAGACCCTCATCCTAGCTGCCTGGAAGTCAGTCTTCTCCTAGAGGTCTTTAGATGAAGATGTAGAACTCTCAGCTCCATGCCTGCCTGGAGGCTGCCATGTTTCCTGCCTTGATGATAATGGACTGAATCTCTGAACTTGTAACCCAGCCCCAATTAAATGTTGTCTTATAAGAGTTGTCTTGGTCATGGTGCCTGTTCACAGCAGTAAAACCTAAGATAAATTGTTTCCTAAGTCTCTACTATGACACAAAGATGTATGTCTACTGATTTTTTTCTACAATGTGGTTTTCAGTGCAGATTACAAACAACAGTAATGCTAACGTGTCTAACAATGTATCTCTTTTTGTAAACTTAAAAAGAGTCTTTTAAGCCACCATTCATGGGTCAAATGGACTCCAGATAAGTGTCTCCAACCAACAGCCTAAGTTTCCTACCTATTGCCTATTGATATATATATTCCAGTATCCTGCCAAGTCCAAGTGTTTCCTGGAGATCTGCATCCAGTACAGCTCTAGAGTAGCTACCCAAAGGTGCTCTGGTCTAGCTTCACAGATGCTTCAACTGGGCCTGCCCTTTCCTAGCTGCAGATATTCTCACAGATCCTGGACAGCAGTGAAAAACAGCCAGCTCTCCCAGGACTTGGCAAGCACCCCAATTTTCTTAGGGTCCCTAACAATGTCACCCTAGACAGCAGGATGCAGTCTAAAGAATACAGCACCCTAACTCCCGCCCAACCACCACCCCTTCCTAGTTCCTCATTTTTAATTAAACAAAAAGAGAGGAATGTTAGCTTACAGGCTATTCCACCAGGCTTTCTTAGGGACCTAGCAACAGGTTCTGTCACCACCTGCTCCCACCAGGTGTACCTGGTTTGGGCTGCATATAAAAGGTTCTCTCTCTCTCTCTCTCTCTCTCTCTCTCTCTCTCTCTCTCTCTCTCTCTCTTTTCTTTTCCTGGCAGTCTCTCTCTCTCCCTGTCTGCCCTCTGCCTCTGACCCTCATGGCTCTGGCCCATTTGTCTGCCTGTCTACATGTCCACTGGTCTGCCTCTATCCGTTCTCCAGGTCCTCATTCCCTTCCCACCCCCACCTCCCCACCCCCTACCGCTGAAATAAACACCCTTTATTTCAGATCTGTTGCATGGCATGATTATTCAGGGGCATACCTTGGCACTGGCCTGCCAGGTACCCCCTTGCCATATTATATTTCAGAACAGACACATTTCATTGTATACTATTTCTTAAATCACATTTTAAAAAAAAATCACTTCTGATCCTCAAAGCTAGGTCTACTCTGGGGATGCTGTCAAGCTGATGGCAAATATTGGTTCTTGACGTTCTTGTTTTCGAGTAAAAGGCTCAGTTATGGTTAGTCACAAACACTGTCAAGCATTCCATGTGCAGTAGCAGATTCATTGCTCACAGTGTCTCCAGACACAAGTCGAGTTACTAGGAGCTACCTATCAATCTTTGCATTTTTATTTTTAAAACTAGCTTTTACCACACAGACCAGACTGGACTTGAACCCTTGATCCTGTGCCTCTTCATTCTGAGTTTTGGAATTACAAGTATGAGCTGACACCCCCTCCCCCGAGTCCAGTCAACATCCTTTAAGACAAATGTCCCTCCAGAGAGACGCTGTTGGCTCAGCAGGCCATTCAATCACAGGTCTGCCTTCTTCAGAGTGACACACAACAGAAGTGCGTTGTGTGTGTATGCCTTCTCCCAGACTACTAAAAAGATATGCTCTTGATGGTTAACCCTTTCAGTGAGGCGTTTTGTAGTGAAACTACCTTTTGGATCCCTGTAAACTGAGGACTGACCCTGAAGCAGCCATGTGCACTGCCCAGCTGGACCTCCAATGTTTTTCTTAAACTTTTTATCGTCAAACAGGTTCTTACTAACAGACCTTGAACTTTTTTTTTGTTTTTGTTTTTTGTTTTTTGTTTTTTGTTTTTTTTTGTTTCACATGGAAAGGTTTAATGAGAGAAGATGAGTAGAGGAGGGGAGAAAGAAAGGCTGGCTATGAGCACGGGAGGGAAGGGCGATGGGGAGTGGGAAGAGAAGGGATAAGGGAGAAGAGGGTAAGAGAGCAGAGAAAAGAGAGAGCCAGACCTTGAACTTCTAGCCCTTCTGCTTCCTGAGTTGGGTACAGGCTAGGTTTAGTCTTTCTTTGCGCTTACTGTAAGTACGGCTGAAGAAGAGAGCTATTTTAGTTCATTTGTTTCCTCAGGTTTTGAGACATGGTCTTACTGCATAACTGTGGTTCCCACCCAGCTCTCCTTCCCTGAAAGGCACGATTGCCCGCCATCAGACCTGAGAGGAACAGCAAGATGAAAGTAGCCAGGGGTGATGGAAACCTCAGGTCACTGTGAGCTCTACAAGAAACAGACTTCTTGGGAGGTAGGCTTCATGGAGCAGTTCATTTATTTGGGGGAAACAAAGCCTATTTAAACCTCTTGGGGGGAGTAGGATCTATGAGGTGAGTGTGTATCACTGATCCAAGCCAGGACTCTGAGGATGTTGCTGAGTTTAGCATGGCCTTGGTAGGGGTGGAATGGTTCCCACCCCTGGGACAGGGCCAGCATGCGTGGGCCTCCATGAGTATTGATGGCCACGGTGGAATAAGGCTTGTTCGTATAATAATGTACACATTTCACGTTCCTTTGAGGAATGTCCTCACTACTAATGTTCATGACTCCATGATAGTCAGAGAACATGAGTCCAGGAGGTGAGGGAGAGTCTAATGCCACAGGAAAACCTTCAGAATAGCCCTTAAGGCTGTGAGAAAAAACTCTGAAAACATGAGTTCGAAACTATATAATTTCTCAACTATGCAAAAATATAAAGATGCAATATGAATTATTTGAGGGGCTTCATGAGTTTAAAGGAACAAAAGCAGCGATGCTGTGAGCCAACATGTCAGAAAGATATTAAGGAAGGTAATAAAGAGATCTGGGGAGTGGTGGTTGCAGGAGATTGCACTCTGCTAAGATTTTTATGCTTATAAAGGCAGACAGATTCCTGAGTTCAAGATCAGCCTGGGACAGAGGGAATTTAGGTCCAGAGCTACACGTGGTAAAAGTGGTCATTTCAGGGCAGGCTTCTACCCAGCTAACTTATCATCTGTGCTTAACCAGGGCAGACAGATCTCTGGATTCTTTTGCAATGTTAAAAAAAAAAATGTGTGTGTTTGCTGTCTCCTAAGAATCAAGGGCCAAGGTCATGGGATGCTGATTCATGGGATGATCAATAGGGAATCTGGGGTAATGACTAAATTAATATGTAAAATAAAAACCGGGCTTTAGATCTGCAAGAGATGAGCTATCCATGGAGATTTTAGATTACCAAGAAATGGCTGTCTTTAACACAGCAGACCACAGAGAGCAGTCTAAAAGACTGTCTTAAGCAGAACACACACACACACAGAGAGAGAGAGGGGAGAGAGGAGAGAGGGAGAGGGAGAGGAGAGGGAGAGGGAGGGAGAGAGAGAGAGAGAGAGAGAGAGGAGAGAGAGACAGAGAGAGAGAGAGACAGAGAGAGAGAGAGAGAGAGAGAGAGAGAGAGAGAGAGAGAGAGAGAGAGAGAGAGTCTGAAAGCTGTCTCAGGCAGAACATAGACTGCCAGCTTGGATCCAGGATTTGACTTGGAGTCATTTGTTTTGTTGCTCTCAAACACCCCTTCTTTTAAAACCCCTCTCCAGGCTGAGGCTGGTCCTTGGCAGGATGCCTCATTGCATGAGGAGGAATTCCAGGTGCTGCTGGGCATCATCTTCTAAGGGAAAAGGAAGTTTAACAGGGTTAGCAGGCTACTGACCCCTCTGGTGGGGCAAAGGTGGGGACGTGGGTCTACATGTGTGAGAAATGCCAGGCCCGGGCAAAGAGGGAGGAGGCCTACTCCTGCCAATCTTGGGATGGAGATTTCCAGAGTTTGGATGTGCCTCAACCCTACTCTTATTCCAGGACTGCTCCATACGACTCCACAGCTCCCCCAGGCCCACATGTAACCCAGATTGGCCTTAAACTTAAACTCAGAACTCCTGCCACGTCCTCTTAGGTGCTAAATTACAGGTGTGCACTACCACACGTGGTTAAGAATATAGCTACTGCTTGGCATCGCGACACTCATTACTTTCCTGTGCTTACTCAACAAACTACCACAACTGGGTGTCTTAAAACAATAGAAACTTACTATCTCACAGTCAGAATCAACATGATTCTGGGCCCCCTCCATCTGGAAGTTCCTGGGGTACAGTCTGTTCCTTTCCTCTTTCAACCCCCGGTGGCTGCTGCCATTCCTCGGCTGATGGCCACATCTTTCCAATCTCTGCCAGCATTACAAGTTGGCTTTTTCTCTGGCTGAGAAAAATCTCCCTCTGTCTCTTTTGTATAAGGAGACCTGTGGTAAGACTCGCTCTGATGACCCAGGATGAATAATATCTCAATCTTGAGGAGTTTAGATCCATCCTATCTGCTTAGACTTCTTTTCCAAACAAGTTAAAGGTGACAGGTCCCTGTGAGGAAGACGGTTTTCAGTCTAGCACAGCACGGCTGCTTTGGCTGGTGCCAAACCGCTGATATTCTGAGCCACTCACTCTGGCTTTTACAGCATCAGTGAAATGGCTACAAGATTAAAAAGCAAATGGATGTTTTTGGATGGATTATTTCATTAAATTTAACCCCATGAGGTCACTGCTCCATCAAAAGAAATGTGTGTGTATGTGTTTCAGGGAAAGTGTCCCAAGAAGTCCCAGGAGGCTGTGGAACATATTCTGACAAATGCTGGTATAGGTGAACAGAGAGACAAAATTTCCCCATACAGCAGCCAAGGAAGGGAATTTTGTCTTTGTACTGGCTTTGGCGGGGAGTTGGGGGGGAGAGGTGAATTTCCACAGGATACATCCTCCCCTGAAGGATGTGAACAGTAGGTAGGAGGATCAGGATCAGATTCTTGAAACAATCAGGTCAGTCTGGGAAGGAAAGCTTCTGGTTCGAAAAAGATGGGCTGGGCTAACAGAGAAGACAGAGCTGGGGATGACCAGAAGCCTGCAAAGGACACAAGAATGACGTGGGCAGGGTTTGACCAAAGTCATAGCGGTCAGAGGGTTAGCCTGTCCTGTGCACCCTGCCCAAGCTGTTTGAGAGATCAGGCTGTCCCTTACAGAGTAGCCAGGGTCACACCAAGCCGGGAAATGTCCCGGTTGGTTCAGCCAGATTGCCTCTCGGGTGCCCCACCCATCCCTATCACTCCTCTAGGTGTGGAGTTAATTACCCAGCAGCTCCGAGCCTACAGAGGAGTCCAGTTGCTTAGGCTTCTCCCAGCTTCTCCTCTCTATGCCCAAGGTCGTGGCTCGGGACAACCCAGCTGCCGCTGGCACCGCAGTTTTCCAGGGTGCAGCAGGAAAATGACCAAAGGAAGAACCATGCATGATAGGTCCATGTGACTTTCCCAGAGCATGCGGCTGTTGCCCTAGACATGTCGGCAGAGAACTCCAGCCACATATGCACATGGGGAAAACCAGACATAAGCTGCTCATGAGACCGGGGCCTCTGATTGTCGTTAAAATTGCTGTGCACACCATGGGCGCGGCGCTGTGTATACATCGGTGTATGTCACTCTTGTGTCTGCGTCATCTGTATTTCTACTCCATAGACCGCAGCAGTGGCCACAAAAACTATGCATAGCAGAACTCTAGAAGAGACTGGGAAGGTTACGCGGATCCAGAAACCCCAGTATTTCCCCTATCTGAGAATGATAGGCGTTTCATCTACCCCTGACCAGGTACCTGTCCTGGAGCACGTGACCATGACACTCCACATGAGGATCATGATCACAGGTCGCGTACGTAACACAGAATTCTCCATGCAAACCTAGCGGTCCTAGCGGTCTAGATGGTCTGGCCCTAAAGGGTTAGCCAATAAGCTTCCCTTCTCATATATTCCTTCCTGCAAAAGGTAAGTCAAACACAGCTATTTTCCACTGCGAACGATGAATAAACAGTTCAGAAAAGCAAGGACTGTCTCTCTCAGCAAGAACTGCCATGGGGGAAACCTTCATCATACAGAGCCAAGCCACCTAAGTCACCCACTAAGGGCCCCTTCGTGTTCCGTATTCCGGACACTCACCCCTGAGCTAAGCCTGAGTTCCCCCTTTCCCTGACCCAGACTCATCGCTGGCCCACTCAGGCCCCCTCCTTCCCGATTCCACGCGGTTCCCAGGAGCGACTAGATACCCAGGAGTTAGGGAACCCCTGCCTCCTCGACCTCAGCCAGCACAGGCTAGGGGCCCCCATCTTAGACTGCGTTCGGCCACCGGGTACCGCTATGGTGGTGAGGTTGGAATGTAGCTTAGCGCCCTCCTGTTTCATAGGCCTGAGCAGGAGTTCATACACCCCAGCCGCTAGGCGGAAACCACAGGTCAACACTGGGTGTTCACAGAGAGATGCCATTCTTTTTCTTCTCATTTGCTCTGGTTAGTTTTTTTGCCAGCTCAACACACACTAGAGTTACCTGAGAAGAGGGAATCGCAACTGAAAAAACGCCTCCTGTGTGCAAGACTGCGACTGACGTGGGAGGGCCCAGCTCACTATTGGTGATACCATCCCTAGAAAAGAAAACCAGGTGTGTGGGCAAGAGCAGGCGACAAGGACCTGAGTTCAATTCCCAGTACCCACATAGAGGCTGACAAACTCCTGTAACTCTAGCTCCAGGAGGATCTGACATACTTACATTCACTTACACACACACACACACACACACACACACACACACACACACACACACACACACACACACACACAAGAATAAAACAAAGGGCTGGAAAGATGGCTCAGTGATTAAAAGCACTGACTGCTCTTCCAGAGGTCCTGAGTTCAAATCCCAGCAACCACATGGTGGCTCATAATATACTTATATATAAAATAAATAAATAAATCTTTTTTTAAAAAAAGAATAAAACTAAATCTAAACAAAGGGAACCAGCCAATGAGCCAGCTTATTGGCCTTCCTCTTCTATCTTAGAGATGACTATAAATGGATGATGTATGAATGTAATTTTGGAAAGTCAGTAGTCACATCGCAATAACATGAAAAATGAATCTTCCAGTTTCCACACCAGAAATAATCATTACCAGCTTTTATATACAGTTTAAGGGATTTTCAATGTATAAAAATATTAAGTATATGAAAGTATATTGTCATATTTATGCATGTATGTATCTATTGGGTTTTTTTACTCACAGGGGAAAATGAGAAAGTATAGCCCAAGCTAGCTGAGAACTCATGATCCTCCTGCCTCTGCATCTTCAATATGTCTACCCGAGCATGCCACTACATTGAGCTATTAATGTGCCTTTGAGGTAGAATGTCTCTGTGTAGCCCTAGCTTTCCTGGCCTAGAACTTGCCTGTGCCTTCTTAGTGCTGAGGTGACCAGCATGCATCACTCTTGGGTCCATTTTGAAAATGTTATTTTTTTTTTTTTTTGAAGTATGAGAAAGTTGGACTGGGAAAATATTCCTCTCCTTCCACCTCATGTTCAAGAATAGGCTGGAGAGCACATTCTAGTTTGAGTATGTGATTTACACCCGGGTAGGTTTTGCAACACAGGGCGGATTCCTTGTTAGAGGAAAACTTCGGAAACCCAGGGAACGGATTTCCTTACCAGTTCATCTGGTCATTTATCATCTTAAAGGCTCAAGACAAACAAAATTCCCTGTCTGAGACCTCTGAGGCTTCCGGGGGCGGGTGAGAAGGAGTCCCGAGGCGGGTGAGAACGGGCCCCGAGGCGATGCTGCCTTCTGGTTTGTCATCGGATCTTCCACAGCAGACCCCGCGAAGCTTTATTCACTGCCGCTTTCTGTTGATTTTACAGGCAACTGCCGACTGCTTGGGGCATAAAAATCTTGATGATTTACAAGCAGTAAGTGGGGAAGAAATCTATCAATCAGACAGCATAAGAGAATACAGGTGGATGGATGTGTGCGCACCCCTGAGAGTTCAACACGCAGGGCAGTATTTTAATAAAGGGTGAGCGAGAGGCTTGACTCCTGCTTTTGAGGCGCTCAAAAGAGTTTTATGATTCATAGACAGAGATTTTTAAAGAAAAAAAAAAAAAAAGTTGTATTGACCAGGTCAAAGACGTTGAAGCTTGTCCAGGGTTTCTGATGCTCCCCGAACTATCCTGTGGAAGATAATTCTCTAACGCCCCAAATCCTTTCTCTTGTCATGGATCTTGTAGAGCTCTGTTGGGACAGGGAATCCAAGAGTGCATTTAAAATAGGGCTCAAATCTACAGATTCTATAGAAACCCTACAGTTCTCGAAGGCTGACAGATATGAAATGGGAAAACTCAAAAAAAAAAAAAACCCAAAAAAAACCAAAAACATTTTTGTTTGGAAAGCAAACTCCATTTGCCTCGACCTCCACCCAAGATGGGGTATAAAACAGCTAGAGGTTTAGGTAGGTAGGGATTGAGTAAAAGCATCTTATTGTATTGGGGTGTATGCAAGTCAAGGGAAGTGTCACGATTAGAAAGAAAAGAGGAGGCAATTGTTTAAGGACTAGATGCTTGATGACCCCAGGCAGTTACACATTCTTAAGTGTGATGAGGGGTGTTAGAATATTATAGTTGTTTATGAGTCTGTTCTTTAAAGATACACAATAAAAAATACTTTTTTTTTTTTTTTGCAGTCTTTCGAGACAGGATTTCTCTGTGTAGCCCTGGCTGTCCTGAAACTCCCTCTGTAGATCTGGCTCTTGAGCACAGAGATACATTATCTTTGTCTCAAGACTGCTGGGATCAAAGGTGTGAGCCACCACTGCCCAGCTTAATAAAATATTTCAGAATAAATAATTTGACAGATTTTTTTAAAATATCCAGGTGACTGTGCATGGTGGTGTAAGCTGATAACCACTGAGGTTGGATAATGGCTACCTGGATTTCATAAACTATGACCACCACTCTTCTGCTTGTTTGAAGATATTAATCATGTTAATAAAACAGACAGACCAGCTGGAGTGACACCTACATATAATTCTAGCACTCTGGAGGCTGAGGCAGAGGGATCATGAATTTGAGGCCAACATGACTATATAATAAAAACCTGTTTTAAAAAAAGAGAAAAGAAAAGAAGAAGGAGGAGGAAGGAGGAGGAGGAGGAGGAGGAGGAGAAGAAGAAGAAGAAGAAGAAGAAGAACAAGAACAACAACAACAACAACAACAACAAGAAGAAGAACAAGAAGAACAAGAACAACAACAAGAAGAAGAAGAACAAGAACAAGAACAAGGAAGAAGAAGAAGAACAAGGAAGAAGAAGAAGAAGAAGAAGAAGAAGAAGAAGAAGAAGAAGAAGAAGAAGAAGAAGAACAAGAAGAAGAAGAACAAGAAGAAGAAGAAGAAGAAGAACAAGAACAAGAAGAAGAAGAAGAAGAAGAAGAAGAACAAGAACAAGAAGAAGAAGAAGAAGAAGAAGAACAAGAACAAGAACAAGAACAAGAACAAGAACAAGAACAAGAAGAACAAGAAGAAAAGGCAAGAAGGGAAGGCCTGGGAGATAAGCTCAGCTGAGAAAGTGCTTACCACACAAGTATGAAGACATGGGTTTTAGCCTTAAGCCCCCAGAACCAATTTTTAAAAGGCAGACTTGGCAGGATATGTTCGTAATCCCAGAGAGGGAAGAAAGGATGGGTACATGCCTGGGGTTCACTTGCCAGCTAGCCTAACCTACTTAGTGAGTTCCAGGCCAGAGAGAGACCCTGCTTAAACATAAATATGGTGGATGCCAATTGAAGAAAAATATCAGAGATTGAGTGACCTCTGCCCTCCCTAGTCACACACACACACACACACACACACACACACACACACAACACACACACACACACACACACACAGCTCCAGAAGCCAGGTGTGAGGGTTATACCGTAGTCACATCTAATACAGCGCTAGTGGAGGGAGGGAGGGTGTCACTTGAGTCCACAAATTCAAGACCAGTTGGGGCAACCTAGCAAGACTCCACCTCAAAACAAACAAAACCCTGAGAACAACCAAAAGGCAGAGCAGCCACCTTTTGGGAGGTTTTTATACACTCACCTCACACCTGCTGCTAAACAGGAGCAGAACATTGGCTATATGCAGGGCCGGCGAGGGAGGCCCCTGTGGGTGCTGATGGCCCGTGGTCATTAAATAGTATGCAGGCTGTTTGTGATGGGTGTGGACAACGCTGGGATCTAGACCATATCATATCCGATGGACGGTGGAACCTCTCAGTTCATGGGTAAGAGGTTTCTATGTCCTGGCTTTGGATACAGACACGCCCACCTATTGAGGTGCGGTGAAATCTCACTCCACTGATCTAACTGTGAACTAGGCCAAGGCGAGTCCCACAGGGCTGAAGGCCGAAAGCAGACACCCAAGGTCAGACCTGCACACACAGAGGCTTTATTTTCTACTGAATCAAGAAGAGCTGGGGGGGAAGCTGAGAGGACTGTTTTTGTGGCAAAAAGCCATGAGGTGAATTTGGAAAGTCACTACATACCTGGCTCAATGGAAGAAGGGGGAGGTGACAGGGGAGGTGACAGGTTCCTCCACCCTCCCTTCTTCCACCCCCTCAACTCAGGGGACCTGCACCTGCAGAAGTACTGCCCCACATTGATGGAGGGATCTGCCCTGCCCAGGCTAGGGAGAGAAAGGATATGTCCTAAGGGCTCCGTGGAAGCGTCTGCCCAAGGTGGGGGAGGGGGTTGTCTGGCCTTGCTTCTCAAGTGCGCATGACTGCTGCCTGCCCCACCAAAGGCATCAACGGCTTTGCTACCAGAAGACCCAGCCCACATCTGCTTCCAGATAACGTTAGCTTCTTCTTTGTTGATTTTTGTTGTTGTTGTTGTTGTTGTTGTTGTTGTTGTTGTTGTTGTTGTTGTTTTGAGACTTAGCCTAGGCTGGCTTAAAAATTCCTGTGTAGCCCAGGCTAGCTTTGAACTTGTGGGAAGGTTCATCCTCATCCCCAAGTGTTGAGGTTACAGGAGAAAACCACTGTGCCCATCGAGGAAATTCTTAAGGACTTTTCCCCGCCATGCCATCCTTGGGCCCTCTGCTGGGAAGTTAGGCCCGAGTCTTTGACAGTTCCCCTTCAGTCGTGTCTCCCCACTACTGTAGATGCAGACCAGAGCCTCGCACCTGTACCTACCCTTAGGTACCCTGTACCTCACACTTTAGACCTGCCCTACAGTGTACAGTAGTGACAGGATCTAATCAGAGCTGTTCTCAGTGGTGCTACCAGAACCTTTCCCATCCACAGGATAATTGAGAGGTGATAAAAAAAAAAAAAGAAAGGGTGCAGGTCTCACATCAATAGAACAGTTGAAGAGCCTCTGCCCAGCCCAAGTGTGGCAGACAGCTCTGACAGGCCTTGCCCTTCTGCCATTCCCCTGCCTTCCTAAAAAAAAAAAAAAAAAAAAAAAAAAGCCTTCCAAAAAAAAAAAAAAAAAAAAAAAAAAAAGTTACCTTACATTGCATTCCTAACACTAGTTCCCAAGGTTTATTCCTTTGTTCAGTCACTTCCTCTTCCTGGGGCTGACCCTCTCAAGGTCCAGCTATCAGAATATTGTGGTCCAGTGATCAAAACCCGCCTTGGCTCACCTAAGTAACATGCCCGATCAAAATTAAACACCTCATCCTATGGTGGGGTCTTCTCTTGTACCTTTATTAACCGCCATTTTCCTATCGGCCAAATCTGCCTTTGTCCCTCGAGGACAAATACCCCTTCTCCTTCTCCCTTGCTCCCTTCTCCTTCTCCCTTGTCCTCTGTCTCCTGTCTGTCTCTTATCCCTGTCCTCTGTCCCTCTGGGGCAAATAAATCCCCTTCGTGCTGAGAACTTGGTATTGGGGTCTTGAGCTGATCCTGTTCCCTTACAGCTGCGTTCTTTTCTTGGTATTTTGGCTTTTGGTTTTGGTTTTTTACTGTTAAAAAAAACTTTGTATTGATTCTTTGTGAGCTTCATATCATGTACTCCAATCCCACACATCTCCCCGTCCCTTTGTATCCACCCTCTACCCTTGCAACCTTCCCCCACAAAGGAAAAAAATTAAAAATAAAACAAAGCATGAAAAAAATCTCATTGTGGAAGCTGCAGTGTGTCCCAGTGTGTCCCACAGTAGAGAAACCCTTTTGTCCACACAGCTCTACTTGCAAACATGCATTACAATGAGTCTAGTTCGAGATCTGGTCGAGGCCT
The DNA here is from genome assembly GCF_011064425.1 of Rattus rattus. Taxonomy (NCBI): domain Eukaryota; kingdom Metazoa; phylum Chordata; class Mammalia; order Rodentia; family Muridae; genus Rattus; species Rattus rattus. The sequence goes on along the minus strand of NC_046156.1, from coordinate 197,975,168 downwards.
CTGGCTTCTGCTGCTCCATTGATACTGGATCCTTACCCGGACTCCTCTAGGGTATCCTGTTGTTGCCCTGTGCTGTAGAGAGCCTGCCCTATGGGATCAGCCGGACTGATTCCTTCACTTGTTCCAGCCATTTATAGAGGACAGCTCTGAGCCCTAGATCTGGGCCTGGGTGGTAGCTGAATTGGTCAGCCTGCCAGATCTCCTGCACCCACAACACCAGAATGAGCTCCCCCACACTGCCTCAGCTCACTCTCCCTGTGCTGCAGCCGACAAGAAGTAGGGTCAGCTCTCCTGCTCTCTTGCCTCAGGGCCAGCTCACCCTCACCTATGCCACTGAGCCCGCTCTATTGTACTACTCAGGCGAAGTGCAAGGCCTACCCTCTCAAGCACTGCAGCTGAGGAGGGACAGGGAGAGCTCACCTGCTCTTGTGAACCCCCCTGGGGGGGTCTAGCTCTCCTGACTGTTGCATGTGGCAAGGGGGAAAGGGATGGAGAACACCAGCCCTGCTCCCATGCCACCTCATTGGAACCAGTTCTCCCCAACACCTCTGCCCCAAGGGCCAGCTTCACTCTGATGTCCCTGGCAAGGGCATCTCTCTCCCAAGTGCTGCTCCAGTGAGAGGGAGGGACCGCTCTCCAGAGGAGCAGGGCCAGACCTACACAGCTCTTAAACATCTATGTGGTCCCAGGAGGCAGCCCAGACCAGAAATGTCCACACGGTCTTTAGTGGTAACATGGGTCAGGAACGTCGACACTGACCCCTGCTGCTCTAAGGCCATGGACCCAGACATGGCCCTCAGTGGCAGCAAGGGCTGCGACTTCACCATAGCCTCAGACAGCAGGGCGGGATACTCACAATAGGTTATTCCTCTCCCCTTCACGTCTCCAGTCCCATTGCCGTCCACAGTGTTCAAACTGACCTGCTTTTTCTCTTCCGTCTGTTCACCACACACTTGCACACTGTAATGGCTCCTGCTGCAGGCAGGAGGGCCTCATGTGTCCTCTGCCCACCTGCACCATGAGGTGTGACCTATGTTTTTCTTCAGTGACGTGTTCTGGATGTTTCTATAACTGCCGTTACAGGTCTCTTAATGCAAACATACATTAGATATAAACATATATATTGAACTTTTGGAAACTAGCTCTGATGCCAACTTTTGAAAACAAGTTTACCATGTTGAGTTCGCAGGTACAGGAACGAACAGCTTTATTAAAAGTGGTGAACTTACATTTTTTTCTAGCTGTACAGAGGTAACAGAATTAAATCAGAAAGTCTTATCTGTGTGGGATTATAACAACTAATAAAGTATTCTACAAAACAAAACAAAAAAACCCACCCCCCCCCATAATCCAAAAGCCTTTTCAACAATATTTTGAATTCTCTGTAGGTGGCCCACCCACATAACCCACTGGAGGCTCAGGGCGGAGGGAGGAGGGACGGCTGGATCACAGTGTTCTGGTCACTTGGCTTCCAATGTACCAGCAAGGTCGCTATACCCCAGTATGCCTTCTGGGTCTTGGCCTAGCAGGTCACGAGCCGCTCTTCTTTAAAACACTCCCACAGAATCCTGAATTTCTAATCACTGAGTCACCACTCACTTGGCAGGCCCACGGGAGCCAAAGCTGTACTCCCCACACGGTCCTTATGCTGAAAGAGGCTTCGTGTGAGAGCAGACCTCAGGCCAGACCCCACTGCTCTGCCTCCTCCAGCCCGCATCTCTGCTGGCACCCAGCAGCCAGGTCCCACGGCCTGCATCACAGCCATTAGAGCCAATGTGGCTAGAGAGCCACCCACTGGCCAGCACCATCTCTGAAGTGGAGGGATAAATGCCAAGACCTCAGAAGCTGAGGTCCCCATCAGGAGCCTCAGGAAGCAGCAGCATGGCAATCCTTGCTTTTATGAGCTAAGATAATTTTTGAGTGATGGTCAGTGATGGTTTCAGAGAGGTGCTGAGGCCATGTCAGATTGCAAATGGATTAGTCTAACCAAGTTCACCGCTATGCTCATGCAAATGACTCTAATGGAACTCAACGAGTCAAACATATGACACATGCACACACATATATAGTACACACACACAACACACACACATACAACACACACACAACACACATACATACAGTACACACAAAATACACACATATAGTAGACACACACAACACACACACATACAGTAGACACACAACACACATGCATACATACAATATACACACATACAACACACATATACAATACATACACATACAACTCACCTGTAATACACACACATACAATACACACACATATACACATAACACAATGCATACATACAATACACACACATACAATATACACATACATACAATACACATATACAATACATACACATACAACTCACCTGTAATACACACACATACAATACACACACATATACACATAACACAATGCATACATACAATACACACACATACAATACACACATACACCACACACACATTCAACACACACATTTAATACACACACATACAACATGCACATACATACATATAACCACATACAATACACACACATACGACACACATATACAACACACACATAGTTGGAGAGGTACTTGGTGGAAAGGAGGATTTCAGTGGCATCGTGGGAAGGCAATAAGAGAGTAACTTTTTAAAGTTCACATTGAAGAAATGGAAAATCGGCCCTAACCACCAAGTTATTTCATCTCAGAAATGTAATCACTGACGAGAGAATAGGGTGCAAAGCTAGAAGTTAATTAGTCACAGCATCAAGATGGTGTAGAACTGGGGTCTGGGAAAATAATCGAGTGCCTCCTTAAACCATGTAAAGTTACTATTCCTAAGTTCACTAGGATAAAGTGACTTTCTTCCAAAAAGATAAAAATGAAACCTTCTTCTGTCTTCCCAGTGTTTTCACACAAAGCCCAAACCCCTGGCAAACTGAACACTGGATTACTTTCATGTCTTCTCAGAGCCAGGCTGCCTTCCCAACAGATCATCTAAGGAGGAGACAGCAAAACAGGAGACCGGCTCCAGCCCACTGCGCCCAGATCAGTCTCTCGGTCACCCTTGATAAGATAGAGAAAGATCAAAGGCGACCATCTAGACAGCAACCAGAAACTATTAGGAACATATCCTGGCTGGCCAGGAGTCCAGGCAAGGGGGCTGGTGGCCACAGGCCCGGCGCCCCTCCGTGGGTTTCCCATATTTCAGCCATTCCCAAATACAAAAACAGAGTGGGATTGTCTCACAGGAAGAAAATTAGGGACCTTCCCTTTAAAGGCTGGAGTAGCAGATGGGAAAGACAGTTTCCCCAGCGCACACGGTGTCTCTTCTGCTGCTTTCTACACCGCTTCACCAGGCTTCTCCCTGTGTGTGCTATCCTCTCTTCCTTTTCTAGTGACTAGGAACGCTCCTTCAGGTCCCTGTCAATACCAGTAGCCTGAGTGATCTTGCGAACAGCGCCCCCTCTGGTCACCCAAGGCAACAGCCCTGACTCGACTTCTCTAGGATCCCTCAAAGGAATCTGAGAAAAGTCACCAGTGTCTATTTCCCCACCAGACTGGAAGCGATCTGAGAGCAGAGCTGTATCTGCTCTTTTCTTGGTTTGGTTTTTCACGAGTTTCTCCTGGCTTCTTGGCTGCCGCGCCAACACAAAGTGGATGCTCAGTCAGTAAGCACGACTTGTAAAAACAAATTCACGCCCTTAACTCTCGCAATAGAATCTGTGTATACCAGGCTGGCCTCAGACTTGGTCTATAGCAGAGAATAACCTTGAACTTCTGACCCTTCTACTTCTGCCCCAGAGTGCGCATTATAGCGGTGGACCACTATGCCCAGTAGATGTGGCGATGGGGGTCAAACCCGGGGCTCTGGGCATGCTATAGAAGCATGACATCAACTGAGATTCATTCCCAAACCCCAATTTTCTGATCCTCCAGCTATGGCAAGCCTCACCCACACTTTGAACTCCTGAGAACATGAGTCCTGCAAGCGTGCTTGGAGGCATAAACGAAGTCTAGGCACAGGGACTGGAACAGTGCTGTTGAATGACTCTGTTGCCTAGAGCTAGAATCCCCATCCCTGAATAGATGACTCTCTCAGCAACACCGAGACAACTGCCTGCCTTGTCCAACCCAGCTTGGTACGCACGCCCTTTTCTGACATTTTTCCTTTTGATGATCATGATGGTGCATGAGTCTAAAAGGAGGTGCGGATGGGAAGAGAAGGGGTGAGGGAGGCAGGGCTGTGCTGTTTGTCTGTCAGCGTGCCAATAATGATGCTCTACCATGGCCTCGTCTCCTAACTTCCTCCCTAAGGTCAGTGGCCTTTAGCTAAGACACCCTTAGCTAAGAATTGGGGATTTTGCTGGTCATGGTGGCTCACGCCTTTAAACTTACTACACCTGGAGGCAGAGAGGCAGGTGGATCTCTGTGAGTTTGAGGCCAGCCTAGCCTACATAGTTATATAGTGAATTTCAGGACAGTCCATATACTGAGTATCCAGGATTTTATGAGCATATTGGATGGAGAGTCAATATACTGTGTATAGAGATGTCTAGTTTTTATTGCTAGTTATTATTGGTGTGAAAAATAATTATAAAAGCTTTTATTCCTGAGCCATAATATGAATCACAATAATAAACCAAGATAATTTTACTGATATCCTGGGGGAAAAAAAAAACTGGACTTTTCTGATAGAAAGTCAAAGTAACTCCACATATAAGCACAGTACCAAAACTTTCAAGACCTGCTAATTCCTGTGTCTTTCTTGGGGGCAGCCACCTTTACTTCGCGTGGCCTTTTATCTTCGTAAAACTGTTTTCTCCAAGTCATTAGACACCTCCTAAAGTTTGCAGCTTTGTTCTGTGGTTGACGACACAGCTCAGACTTATGAAGCTGGAGGCTGCCAGCTTTTCTTAGCTCAGGAGAAGGTGAGCCATATCCACGACTCACCGCTCTGCAGCGGCACGGCAGCGTGGCTGTGTGGAACTGACCAGAGGCATACCTGGATTCCCTAAGCCACTTGGCTCAGATAGTTTATGTCTGCGGGTGGAACGGGGGCTGGGGGGGGGGAGCGGGTGCTCACTCGTGTGCAGTTTGCCTAGAACTTCAGCCTTGCAGAAGAAAAACATCAGGAGCAGGGGTCACTGTAACTTGGTGACGGCATATGGACTTATTCACTATCTTCCTGTTACCTTTTCACAGTTGCATCGGCCATCCAACGCTATTCTAACGCGAGGAATTGTTTTACCCCACTCTGTTTATTCATTTATTTCTCAAGAGATTTCGTTATTTCTTTTTTTTTTTTTTACAGAGTTTTTAAGATCCAAAGGGAGATCAGATTACAGCCCAAGTTGTTTGGGATAATTCACTCCGCTGTGGAAGGTCCAGCATGGGGCAGGGAAGTTTCTCCCTGAACCTACTCTCTTCCCTGCTTGCTTACCAGCCTCCTTTTCGTCAGTCTGAAAGCTGCCACGATTGCAGTTAAAACTAAGACACTAAAGCCTTCAAATGGATATAGGGTGGGGGATGGGGGAAACGGGCGAACTTTCTTCCTGCACTTTACGTAGAGAGGTCTTGTTTTCGGTTTTTTTTGTTTTGTTTTGTTTTGTTTTTTTTTTTGTTTTCTGGCTCTCAAAAGATCGAACCCAAGGCATTGCGCATGCTCCACAGTCACTCTACCACTGAGTGTCTCTCCAGATGCAGAGGATTCAAAACTGGAGCACAGGGGAATTTACCCAGGGCAGCTTAATTTAGCAACCTGGGGACACTTCTTTCCCACCTTGAATGACATCTGTAAGATCGCCTGGGCTACTTTGGCATCTAACGTCTGAAGGTTACAGCAGAAAACTCTCCAAGTATCACGTCACGGGGCTGAAATGTCCGTTTCCCACAGCTTTGCAGTCTCTAGCGAGGTAGGGCGTATATCTCCTCATAGGGGGGAGGAGAGAAGCACACACGTTCCTCCTCTTCCATCTGCGTCCCTTCTAGCTGGTCTGCATCAGAACTGGGCCTGAAACATGAGCAGGGAACACGGTTGTACTCGCCAACATACATTGCTGCCCCTCTGCGTGGCAGGCTGCACAAAGGTTTACGGTCGCTATCGTCTGCTTGGAAGTCCAAACATAGCCATAGACCATAACTGTGATGCAGAACGGGAGAGGGGTGGGGAGCAGCCCGGGACCCAGCTTACCTGTCATGACCAGCACCCACGAAAGGAGAGAAGCCCTCGCTCTCCACAAACGCAGCATTGTCTTGAGGGTAGATGGTGTAGTACTGTGGGGGACTCGGTGTGGCAGCCACTGCTCCGCTAGAAGGTACGAGACCGCAAGGGTTCATCATGGGCTGCAGGTAGGTCGCGTTCATTCCCAGGGGCTCCTGAGAACCATAAGGAGGAGGGATATACTGCACCACGGTGGCCCCGTGGAAGGTGATGGGCTGGTTGATGCCGGTGAAAACGAACGACTGTCCTCCGGAAGTCTGGTCCGAGTCCAGGACCCTTTCCTCGTTATCTGTGCACAACTGGCAGGATAACATTTTGAATTTGCACACAGAGATCAGGATGAATGTCACTCCGACCGACAGAAGGATGGGTCCGAGGAGCTGGGTCCATTCAAAGTGGGAGACACCCTGGTACTTGATCCAGCCCATGACAGTGAATGTGATCCCCACCAGTCCCAGAAAGATGCCTGAGAAAAGCAAGGTGGCCCCCGCCTTGTCGTCGTCGGACACCTGGATGTCGGCGGTACTGGGTGTGTACGGAGTGACGGAGAACACGTTAAGCGGGAAGTCCTCTGGGCGACTACTGCTCTGCTCCATGGCTCCTCGCACAACTGTCCAACGTGAGAGGAAACAGACTGTGGGAGCAGGGAATGCAGGCTCGGGTTAGTTAGAGGAGGACCTTTGGGCTTCCGTGGTTAACAGAGTATAACATACACAGGGCCGAACTTTGTTTAGAAGAACAAAGGTCTAAGAAACTATGCCTGAAGTTTGGTTGTAGGTTTTCAGAAAGTGGGGGGGGGGGTGTCTCTGTTTTACGAAACAATAGTAAAGCTGTCTTTCTATTTTAAGTTCATCCAGACATATGATAATAATGATGGTGGTGGTGATGACGATATTATTATCATTATGATGGTGATTATGATGATAATTTAATAATGATGATGGTAGGGGTGATGACGATGATGATGATAACAACGATGATGGCCGAAACAGAGACTGTCATGTTGGAAGGTGCTTTTTCTATAGTCGCTCATGGCACTGTGCTGTGGTCCTGGTTCTGTCCTACCAAAGCAAGGTGTGTGCCAATGACAGTGCAATATGGAGGGAGTCCTTGTGGGATGGCTCAGAAGCAGGTTCATACACTGTATTTTCTGTCTTAGCCATATAAGGAATTCCACTTCGGATGACGAATCTCTTAGGCCTTTTCTAACAGGGAACCACAGACTAAGTCGTTTGCATTGAAAAGAGAGGTTTTCCCCCCCACAGTTCTGGAGGTTTCTGGGGCCAATATCAGCATCTAGTGAAGATCTTTCTGTCCCATCCCCAGCCCCAATCTGATGAGGACACTACAGTCCAGCACATCTCTCTTCCTCTCAGAAAGACATTAGCGCCATCCTGGGCCTCACCCTGACCACCTCATCTGTTCCCAATTATGCCCCAAAGGCCTGACTTCCACATGCCATTGATGCAGGAGTTCAGCGGATGAGTAACACACCACCTTGGTGTCACACTCAAGCCACATCAATACTTAGTCCTTAATGTCAGCTCTCTACATGGCTCTGAGACCTTGTTATGCCCTGGCCTGGGACCCATGTTTTCCTGGCTCTCTGCATCTGGGGAATACACTAGTGATTAAGGAGACAACACCCCGGGACTAGTTTCTGTGTGCCATGCTGCTGGCACACATCTGATGGTGTGAACATCAGATATTGTGAGATGTTGCCTGGACACAGGCTTCAGGCCCTGTCTCTGGTGGCTGTACAGTTCCTGGTCTCCAAGGTGAGGCAAACAGCTGTCTTTCTGAACCTACCCTGTTTGGCAACCAAACCCAAGCTGGTGTAAAAAAGACAGGCTGATCACCGAAGATGTTATCTGGTTTTTATGACTGACTATACAATTTCCAAACAGACCCGTGAACTTCTTCCTCCTCCAAACAGAAACTCTGGTCTTGTTCTTTTCCTGGATAGACTTTGTCCGAGTAGCTGCCCCCTCTTTGTTGGTTAAATATTACATCAGCTTCCTTTTGCAGAGGTGAGAGAGAGAGAGAGAGCTGCCCTTTTGTCCGAGGCAGCCTTCTTAAACTTCCTCTGACAACAAAACTCACCAGGCCACTATTTTCTTTTCCATAGATGCTGGAGATGGAGGCCAGGCATCCATCACATGAGGTGAGGTAAGGGCTTATGCTGAGCTACATCCCCAGCCCTGGGCTACTTTTTAAAAGAGGAAGATTGAAGTTTCCAGCACAGACCAACATACCTGAACTATCCAAGGAAGAAGCTCAACTAAGTGCCTATGACAGCTGATCCTCACCACAACCTGACCAAACTTAGGAGACACAGCTCTGGGTGTGTCTAGGAGGGTGGGCACAGAGAGATTCAAACAGAGGCAGAAAGTCCACCCTGAGTGTGGGTGACTGAAATGAGAGAGAGAGAGAGAGAGAGAGAGAGAGAGAGAGAGAGAGGGCTGGAGGGAAGGAAAGAGGGCTGGAGGGACGTCTCAGCAGTTAGGAGCATGTGCTATTCTTGCAGAGGACCTAGGTTTGGTTCCCAGCACCAATTCACAATCATCTGTAACTCAAGTTTCAGGAGGTATGATGCTTTCTTCTGACCTTCCTGGGCACAGAGTACAACAACACTGCATATACATCATGCAAGCAAAACACTCATACATATAACAATAATAATACAATACATCTATTTTTTATGGAAAAAGTGAGCTGAACAACTGCATTCATCTCTCTGCTCCCTGACTGTGAATGTCATGTGATCGGGTGGCTCACGTGCCCCTCACCCCACCTGTCCCTGCTTTGATGACTGTGTACCATCAAACTGTGAGCCGAAACAAACCTTTCTTCCTTTAAGTTGCCTTTCCCAGAAAAGCACAACCCAATTTAATTCCGAACAAGCTCAGAGACTTGTTTCTACTCATCCAAATGCCTGTGCTTGTTAAAAGACGTGACCTGGGAACTCTTGCTTCACTGTCAGGCACGTGGGAAAAGCTCTATGGTGACCTCAGAGCTTCACAAGGAGCCTCAAAACAGCTAAGATTGGGCCTTCTTAGGATGGATGTAGGAGGGAACATCTTTCCCACTGAGTTAGATGGAAGCCCCAGAGTCCACAGACCTGGACAGCTTTCCAACACCAACCAACGTCTCTCCTTGATCAAAACGTTCCTGCTCTGCCAGTCTGACATGCTTACAAGCTCTGAAGCCTTGAGTTAACAGTCAATATAGTCTCCACCATCAGGAAACTTCAGGCTCTGTTCTTCTAAGGTATGTATGTTTCCCACTTGTCTTTAGTTATAATAGGCATCATATATTTACAGCATGTTGTAACCAGTTACTCGTCCCAGTGCTGTGACCAAATACTGGACACAAATACGCCTGGGGGTAGGGGGAAGGAAGCATTTTCTTTGTCTCAAAATTTGAAGGTACAGTCCATCATGGGAGAACAGCTCCCACAGTTTGAGGGTACAGTCCATCATGGGGGAGCAGCTCCCACAGTTTGAGGGTACAGTCCATCATGGGGGAGCAGCTCCCACAGTTTGAGGGTACAGTCCATTACAGGGGAGCAGCTCCCACAGTTTGAGAGTACAGCCTATCACAGGGGAGAAGAGCTCCCACGGGGGGAAGCAGCTCCCACAGTTTGAGGGTACAGTCCAGAAATCAGGGGTGCAAGCCCTCTGCTGCAACGCTCCAACCCCACCTCTTTGTTCAACCCAAGACCCCAAACCAGGGAACAAAATCCACAACTCCTGCCTCAGTTAAACTTCTCAGACACTCCCAGCTCTTACCTATGGTGAGGTGTCAATCATTTTACTGGTAATAAATCATAAATCACCTTACTTTAAAACAAGGCTTTGGTCTACACATAATTTTACCACTTGCTAGAGGTAAAAAGCAAATTTGCATACAATGGAGTGGATCGTTTATTTTGCATGAAGAATTAAATTTTGATTGACTACTTGGTACCTCAGGACACAGAGTATCTCGTGATTGTCTGCATTGATTAGCACTTTGATTTTGTAATCATCAGTGCTGAGAACACTGCTTGACTTACATAGGTAGGACAAAAATGGCAGGTCGTATTGAGGACAATTTCGACGTTTTTTTGTTTTTTTTTTTTTTTAAATCTGTCTGAATTCCAAGACAAAACTGATTCAAAAAGATGCTTTATGATGCTCAAGTCCGTCATTCTAACACAGTATGAGCTAAGGATACAAGCACTGCATAGTCATATGCAGAGCAGTAATGGAAGAACAATATTAAAAGTCGCTATATTCTGGAACCAAATTGTGTTGTTTCTGCAAGAGTAGAAAATGTGTATGCACAACAAAGCTACTGCAGTTGACAGCATATAACAGTCTAGACTCTAAAGTTGTCGTGCAGGGGGTGACAACACAGGTGTTCAGACCCAGGGAGCAGTGGCGTGGAATAATTCAGCCGACGTGGGAGAGAGCTGTTGCACATGAATCAGATCTATTTTGCATTTAATTTTGAATTAGTGTTTATGCATTGTGCACCCAGAAACCTTAGCCAAGCTTTTCACAGCACCGCATACAGTTATGTGGCAGTCACAGCCCAAAACTTAAATTGTGCTCTGAAAGATTGACAGCTCATATAGGTTGGCTTTTGGAATGGGGAGGTGGCTAAGTGAGTGAAGCACTCACCACACGAGTGTGAGAACCTGGGTTCAGATCCTCAGCCCGCAAGTAAAACCAGCCATAAGAGTGGACGTCTATATTCCCAGCATTCATACAGGAAGCTGGGAGGCAGAATCACTAGGAGCTCATAGGCCAGACAGCCTGGTGTACAAAGAGGCAAAGAGGCCCTGACTCAAAATAAGGCAAAGTGTAAGGACCAACCTGTAAGGTTGTCCTCTGATCTCCACAAACGTTCATTAGCACACACGTTGCTTCATCCTGGGGCAGCAGCTCCCACAGTTTGAGAGGGTGCAGTCCATCACAGGAATGAATGTGCCCACATTCACACATGCAAACATGTAGACACACATCACACAAACATATTTACACATCTTGCACCTCCCTCCCCTATCTCTCTGTCTCTCTCTCTGTCTCTCTGTCTCTGTCTCTCTCTGTCTCTGTCTCTGTCTGTCTGTCTCTGTGTGTGTGTGTGTGTGTGTGTGTGTGTGTGTGTGTGTGTGTGTCCCCAAATAAAACTCTTTTGGGAGATTCTAGGAACTTTAGAATTGGGAGCCTAGCTGAAGAAGGTAGGGACTGGGGGGGCAGGGACTGGGGGCAGGGCCTTGGGGTGTGATATCCTTACCTCTCGCTGTCACTCTTGGCTTCTAGTTTAGCCAGGCAGAGACCAGCTCTCATCTACCACATACTGCTACCACCATGATGTCCAGCCTAGGAACAGGGGACTGACCAACCATGGACCAAACCCTGAAACCAGGAGCCAAAAGCAATCTGTTGTTCCAGAAGTTTCTCTCTGGTATTGATCGTAGGAACACAAAAATACCAACATTCCACTAATGCTGGGATCTTATCATTATAAATTCTCTCAAGTGACTGCCTTGGTGGCCAAGTCCATCTCCTGCTTCAACTTTCAAACCTTTTCCTTAGATAGACGTAACATAGCATTATATACCACCACATATAAATCACATAGCACTTTAACTGAACTTTCCCTTACAGTAATTACTTGAGAATATGGAGCATTAAAACTTGACTTTTTTTTTAGCTAAATGCATTTCATGGGCAGCCATTGCAATTAAAGAGAGTAATTCTACTCACTTTATCCCTAATTTGACCCCGCGTCCGAGAAGACAGTGTTTTACTACAGAGTTAGTAATTCATCGTGGGTGTACAAAGGCTGCCTGTGTTTCCCTATGTCCGCTGTCTGTCTCACATCTGTCGAAAGCACCTACATGGACACACTATTTCCTTTCAAACAAAATCTACCACTACTTACCTCCCTTATATGAATGAAAACAAACAAACAAACAAATCAAGTCGGCACAGCACTGCGCATCTTGCAGTCGCAGAAGGTGGGGGAAGGGGAGATAGCAAGTCTGAGGCCACCGGGCTACATGGTGACACCTACTTTAAAAGGCCACAGGAAGACAAAAAGGCAGGGGGAGGGATGAGAGACGAAGAGAAGAGAAAAAAGAAAAACACCAAGGCAAACTTTGGGTTGCGTTCTCAATGAGTACAGGAACCACTGAAGATGGGGAAGAACGCCATCATATTGAAAATGTCTTCCCATTATCGTCTGACCAAGCATTGCCCTGCCTTCACAGAGAGCATGCGTAGAAGCTGCCCTCTTAAAGGGGGATGGGTGGGCTCCTCCTCTGTCTTCAGTTCCAATGACACATCGAACCCAGTTTACTAACAAGAAATCCTCAGAACAAACAGGTGGATGGAGGCCACTTAGCGAATCAGTCATTCAGCAAGATGACTTGGATCTCTTTTTGCATACATTTTAAAAACATCTATAAAATGGCTACATTGTTGATGTCTGTGCATTTGTGGAAACATTAAAAGTTTCAATAGTCTTTTGCAAAGTTTCAAAAACAAAGCACATTGAAATGCACCTATGAGATGCCAGGCAAGTTGGCACATGTCTGTAATCCCAGCTCTTGGGAGGTAGAGGCAGAAGGAGGAATATTTCAAAGTCATCCTTGCCTACTTAAGGAGTTTGAGGCCATCCTGGTCTAAACAAAAGCCTATCTCAAGCAAACAAAACTGTACTTCTGGTGAGAACCCCCTTTTCATTTTGGCTGCCCTTGACCTAAGTCTGTCTTTAGCTACATGTAGAGAGCAGGGTCTCTTCCTTTTTAAAGAACCAACTACAGATGGTGTTTTATCGGCTGAGTTACCAAGGTTTACCACCAGGAGGGACTCACCTTCTGCCTTTTTCACATAAAGAGATCACATTAACTTTATGATCCTTCAGTTTCCTTTTCCTTTCATGTCGTCCTTCCAAAGCTCACACAATGTAACTCAATACTTTGACAAGAATTAATGGTGCAGTTAGAGCCGGGAGTTTCTCAGATAAGAACTAAGACAACAGTGAGCTACCGAGAATTCAACTCCTTCACTTCAGGGCAGCAAAACCCAGGGTCTGAATGAGGATTCAAAACCATCAGTTATTTATAGTGTGGTAAAGTATATTTTGGCAAGAGAGTAGTTGTAGTGTAATTAGGAATATGACGGAGCTGGGGGTTAAATGCCAGGCCTTCTTCTGTGCTAGAGAGTGCTCTGACACTGGGTGCGGTCCCAGGCCCCCTTTCACTTTTTATCTTGAGATAGGGTTTCAGTAAGTTGCCCAAGATGGATTTTGAACTCAGTACCATTGCCCAATTTGCAATCCTCCTGACTCAGTCTCCTAAGACATTGGAATTACAGACTACACCACTAGTCCCCACATAAGTTGTGTCTATCTGTCTGTCTGTCCCTCTCTGTCACATATATATATATAATATATATATATATTATATATATATATACATACTTATGTATGGTGTTGTATATGGCTGAGGCAGGAGAATTATGAGTTACAGCCCAGCCTGGGGTATATAATTAAGCTCTACCTCAAAGTTAAAGGCATAGAACGAGAGGAAAAGAGAAAGATTGTATTATGGCCAAACTATATTCTATCCCTAGAATGTTATTTGAGTTAGCAGTTAACGTGGGCATTGCCCCCCCAAAAGCAGCACCGTGTGGCTGCATTTGCATAAGATATTGGAAGGGAAACCTGAAAGCAACATTGAAACTCACTCATTATAAAATAGACAGTTGGGTTACCTTGGCCAACCCACTGGCTGTGAGAACTCTTTGCAGTCTGTGGGCTAGTGGTATGCTGATCTTTCAAGTGTCCCCACCCAGTTGCCATGTTCAGGAGGTTTCTTCTCCACCTGTTAGGTGGGCACCCTGCAGATTCCTGGCTTGTTTGTACTCTCCTCCAACCGGAGAAAAAGAACTCAGTAAGTGCAACTCTTTTGATACTGAATATTGACAAGACATTTTGAAATAACCAATCCCTCCACAAAAATAAAATAAAATAAAAATAAAGAGAGTAATCACAAAAATACGCCTACGTATATCATCCCTAATATTCCTTTTTAAACTATATTTTTATGTGTATGGGTATTTGGCATGTGTGTATGTATGTCTATGCATTGCATGCATGCCTGATGACTGGGCAGGCCAGAAGAGGGCATTGGATCCGCAGGAATTAGAGTTACAAACAGCTGCGAACTGCCATTTGGGTGCTGGGTACCAAACCTGAGTGTTCTGAGAAATCAGGGGTGGGGGATGGGGGGTGTTTAACCAGTGAGCCACCCCGCCAGCTCATTTATTCTTTAGACAGCTTCACGTGAATACTCACCGGAATATAGAACAAATCACTGTAGTAACTAAGTTTGGGTTGGAGATAGGAATCCTAAAGGTCTGATAGTTTCCTGCTAAAGACTACATTCCCCAGCTTCCCTTGTGCCTACAGAAGTCATGCCCACCCCTATAAGGGCCAAGTCCCGATTTCTGTAGGCATTTTGGCCATCCTCACACTTGGATGACTTCCATATTCCATGAGGGAAGCTGGGAATACTTTGTGCATTAAAAAAAAAAAATCCTAATTCTGAGAGGGTATTAAAAAAAACCATAGGGCAGGAGTTTTCCAGCTGAGGGGGGTCTTGATGGGAGGGAGTAGTTCTGGGTCCTCCAGTCAGATAGCAGGGGAGGGTCCTAACTTGATTGGCTGCTCTGGGTCAGGTGATTGCGGCCCTTTTTTTCTTGAAGAGCCTTGGAAAATAATTAGTGGAGGGCTGTAATCAGATGATTTGGTTACAGGATAGAGCTGGAAGATTTCCCGAGAAGGTTGGGATAAGAGGGGAGGCGGGAGAGACATAGTCGCTTAATGTGAGAGAGCGAGAAAGCAGACAGAGAGTTGGTTCAGGGTAGCGGAAGGAAGGGTGTGTGCTGAGCAGCAGTTAGAGTATATCAGAAGAAAGTCTATGATAAAACGTAACAGTTAGCCAAGATCCAGAGCGTTAAGTTGGGAGGTAATAACTGTGCAGCTCTGTAGGGAACATTAAGAGACAACGTTGCAGCTGGACCAGACTTTAATCCCAGCACTTGGGCAGGTGAGGCAAGAGGATCTCTGTGAGTTCAAGGCCAGAGGTCCAACAGACTGGACTGTGTACCAGAGTTCCACAGAAGCAGAAGGGAACTGTGATCAGCTGTTTGTTGCGTCAGACTCCTGCAAGAGGAACAAGCACCTGGAAGCTTTATAAAAGAAGTCAGTAAAAGTCAGCATCTAAGGAATGAGGCTGAACAGAACGTGTCTAAGTGGTATCTTGTTTCCAAGGATAATGGACTTGGTATATTTGTTTTAAATATCAAAGATTGGGACTACAAACTTAAATGACCATGTCAGGCTATGTAAAGAGAAAATTTAACTTTAAGTGTATTCCCCTAAAAGAAATGATTTTCAATTTCCAATTTAAATATTCCCAGAGACCAAGTCTGCCTTTTCTAGAGTAAATGATTTCTTTTACTAAGCTTTTTAAAAATTAACCCTATTAACGGGACCTTTTTAAAATTCTCTACAATATTCTCATTCCACGTACTCAGCCAACAAATGAAAGATGAAAGCAGTTAATTATATCAAATCTATAGTAAATAATTCGCATACCACATAAACTAATTAACAAAGAATGCTAAAGCCAATTCTTTATCCCTGCCCATGTAAGGGATCTGCATTCTGTCGTCTTCTGTAGGTATTCTGGTCATCCACACATGTGGGCTTACAAGAGCGCACTCTCAGTGCAGAAATACAGTCCAGCCTAAGGTCAGACCAAGCCGCTCCAACTTGTCTCTCTACAGCTGCCTTTTAATAAGCTAACAACACCCATCAATGGTTGACTGGCTGAATAAATTATAGTGATAATTTATTACTCAGTTTCTTCAGTAGAATATATATTGCATATAATGTTACATATAATTTAGTAAATATACTCTTATAAGTTATATATATTTATATATGTTATATATATCATATTATATAAGCTCTATATATTACTTATGAGAGTACATTTATTAATGTTTGATTGGCTAACACAGATTCTAAGCAGTCCCACAGTGGCGATCTATAGATGGGAACTGACTTAGTCCAGGAAGTTGGAAGCTCAAAGGGAACCAGTAACACATTTCCAGTCTGAGGCTGAAGGCCTGAAGACACCCAGGAGAAACCCTAAGCCCATCTCAAAGGCTGAAGCATCTGGAATCATATCCATGGGCAACAGCAGCAACACAAACGGACCTACTCAAGTCTGGGAAGACAGTGTACAAACGTCCCACCTCCTCCTCTTTCTCCTCCTCCCCTTCCTCCTCCTTCTCTTCCTCCTGTCCTCCCTCCTCCTCCTCCTCCTTTCTTGTCCAGTCAGACCTCCAGTCTACTGGGTAGTGCCGTCCATATCTCCCCTCTTGGTTCACTGACCTACATAGCAATCTGCTCTGCAAACACTGTCACTATCCAAAGATTGTTTACCCATCCTCTAGGTGTTCCTCGATCCAGCCAAGTTCACAATCCAAACTAGCATCACTCTATTGAAAAATGAATCAGTTCTGGATGAACAGGTCTGGCAAAGTCTCCCAAGGTTCACTGTTGCCTAAAGGGATCAGAAGCAAAGTGAGCAGTGTTTACTGACCTGCCCTTCTCAAAGGGAAAAAAGTATGCTCGACACTCAGTGGGTGCTTAAAAACTAAGGCTCAATGGATACACAACTGGGAAAGAGAACCAGGGGAATGTTCCCTTACAGCAGGTTACCCAGCTTTGCAAATCCCAGAGAAACTTTTCCATTTCATTGCACTGCTCAGTGAGTAAGCCAACCCAGACTGGACAGAAAGGAAGGTGATTCTTCTTTGCTATGAGAGGAATGTGAAGGTCACATTGCAGACAGACCTGTTGGTCGGGTGATTAATATAGCTGTCCAATCCCTCCACAGAGGGATATCTACTTCTGCGTAGTCCATGATATTCCTTCGATTTCTGTTCACTTGGGCACCCAAGAGCACGCGAAGATTCAGATTGGCCGTGTGTATACGCACTTGTACACTGGTTGTTCACTGACTTCATCTTCCTTCACTGGCCCAGGCTCTCAATGTGTCACTATGAGTGACCAGCCCACCCATCGACAGTGCCAAATCGTGAAGCCTCCTGAGTTTCCCACTTATTTTCACTGCTTTTCAAACTTACCCATCAAATGTCCTTTCAGACTTATCCATCAAATTTCCTATATGCAACCACCAACCACATCCCTGTCTGCAACCGCCAATCCACATTGCTGGATAAAGGTGCAATGCTGACAAGGTGACAGATCAATGACAGATAAATAGGCAATGGGACAACCAGAGACAAGCAGGACTGTCTGTGTGTGTGTGTGTGTGTGTGTGTGTGTGTGTGTGTGTGTGTGTGTGTGTGTGTGTGTGATTGAATGCCTTTAAAAAGCCTTTAATCCCAGAGCTCAGGAGGCAAAGGCAGGTAGAAATCTATGGGTTTGAGGCCATGAGTCCAGCCTGGTCTATACAGTGAGTAATTGGCCAGCCTGATCTGCACAATGAGTTATGAGCCAGCCTAGTCTATGCAGTGGTTAGAGGCCAGCCAAGGTTACATAATCAAACCGTGTTTAAAAAAACACACAAACAACAACCAAAGAGTTCAATAAGACAAATTTGAGTTTCAAAACTCTAGCTGCTCAGGACTTGCCTTTGTAGTGTTTTCTCAGCACTGTGGGCTGCACTCACGCGGGTCTGACCACCCGAGGAGAGCTACCAACCATCTGACAAATTCAACTTACTAAAAGTTATTTTTTCTTAGAGTATACTCTGGTCTCCCCATTGTCTCCTCCCAGAGCCTTCCAAACTCCTCACTCATCCAAATCCATGACTTCTCTCTCTATTTAGAAAATAAACAGGCAAAAGAGAAAACAACAAAAGCAAACCGGAATAAGATAAAACAGAGGAGAGAAAAGGAGAGGGGAAAAAGCACTAGAAACATATTCGCACGAAGAAACACACACAGAAAGACCATAAGAAAACACAAAGTTGAAAATCATGACAGACAAGGGGAAAGACAAGGAAGGTAAAAAATGCCCAAACAAAAACATCGTGAGACGGGATCTCCGAGAATTCTAGAGTTTGTTCTGCGTTAGCCGTCTGCTGCTGTGCAGGCCTGCCCTTCAGCGTGGCTTGTAGATTTAGGGCGACTCTATTGGAGAAAACGGATTTTTTTTCCTCTGTGAGTGGTTGTCAATTGGAGACCACTGGGTTGGGGATGTGGATGCGTGCACGTCCCATGGGGGACATCTGGGTGGGACCCGTGCAGGCTCTGTGCATGCTCCATTGTCTCTGTGGGTCCCCATGTGTGTCAGTCCTTTTGTTGACAGAAGGTGCTGTTACCTTGATGTCTCCACCCCCCACTGACTCTTACAATCCTTCTGCCCTAAGGGGGGCGGGGAAGGTTATAATCATTTTTTAATGTCTGATATTTAAATCATATATAGTGTAGTAAAATAAGATAAACTCACGCGCTTTGAGGACACAGAAAAATGGGAATGACCGAGATTGAACGTTTCCCCAACATGAAATAGCCCTGTGTGACTTCCTCTCTCTGAAGCACACGGTGTGCAGAGGGGAGAAAGAGAAGCTGTAGAGTAACCACTGCTCAGTGTGCTGGACCCGCATCCACGGCCATCATCAGCAAACAGCAAAGTCACAGAGGTGTAGACAGGATGGCCACGTCTAAGGAAAATTGACCTGTGGGCTCAGCTCTGCCTCCAGATTGACATAGAGAGAGAGATACTCAATATCCGAGTTGAGAGCTCGGAATCCCAGGAACTAGACAGGTTGCTACCCGGTCCAGACCAAGCGTCACGACCTGCCTGGTCCCTACGTCTATAGCAGCAGGCAGATGCCAAACAGAGCGGTGAGTGGGGTCAAAAAAATCTTTGTATGCCCAGCTCTGTGCCTTCATGGGGTCAAGGATGAAGACCTCCTGGGAGTCTAAGCAAAGATGAGGAGACTTGTGCTACCCGCCAACGTCTGCACAAGGACTTTCAGCAAAAGGAACAATGCATTAAACACACACTAGAAAACCGCACAGGCGCCTGAACCCTGAGAAGAGTCTCCACTTCTTGTGAATGCCCAGCATAAGGCATTTGGTGGGGCACACTTGAGGGTAGTCACGATAGTAGGAATTATGAAGGGACCTGTTTTATTTATTGAACTATGTCTGACTATGGCAGCAAATGAATATTAAGATAAAAAGAGAAGCTCGTTGGCCCATGGCTATATTGCTGTAACTATTCAAGTGTTGTTGAAAATGAAAAACATCCCAGAACTTTTAGACACTGCCTTGTTTAAAGGATGTCATAAACCATCAAGGCAGGGGCATCTCTCTGTGAATCCTGCCTGTTCAGACTTTCCCCTGATTCAAGCTTCCCAGGCTCATCGAGGGGCGGGGCCTCCACATTCTAGGTGATTAATCGCAAAAGCAGGAAGGGAGGTGTTTGCCTGACTTAATAGCAGATGAAGGGTAGTGGTCTGTTTCCCTAACATGTTTTTGAACTGCTCTTCCATGAAGGGCGTCTGCCCATGTTCGCTTAGGGTGAGCTGGTCAGGTGGTTTCCAGCATGTTCTGACAATGTTTAGTCCTTTCCCTTTATTGACCTCCATGTTAGCTTGATAGAACTAGAATGTAGATCACAGTCACCCTGCACGGGCAGAGCTTTGGGCCTGAGGAACTTCCGGAAGGGGTAGGTCTACACCCTGAGCAGCAGCTAGCTTTGGTCCTCGGGGATCCATGTATGCATACATCAGCAGGACAGCTACACACGTCTGGGCTCACAGCTACGGAATCAGACCTGGCAGTATTTTCTGGAGGTTCAGGGAAGAATTTGTCTGAGCTTCTTCAGGCTATGGGCAAAATTCATTCCCCAGCAGATGTTGGGCTGGGTCCCTTCTAATTCTGGTAGCACCCAGTCTTTCTCACAAAGCCCTCTGCAGCCAGAGCCAACACAAACTTGGATGACTTCCCCTGACAGCTTTATCCTTCTGCCTCAAGAGCCATTGGAAGTTCTCTGGTTTCTATATGATTAAATCAGTCTCTCTCTCTCTCTCTCTCTCTCTCTCTCTCTCTCTCTCTCTCTCTCTCTCTCTCTCCTCCTCCCTCCCTCCCCTCACATTCACACACACACACACACACACACACACACACACACACACACTCATGGAGGTGGAAGTTCTGGTTTCTTTCTCATTAAATAGCTCTCTCTCACATATATACATACTGTCACACACATTTACACACACTCAAACATGGGGATGGGACTCTGGTTTCTATGTGATTAAATCTCTCTCTCTCTCTCTCTCACACACACACATACACACACACACACACACACACACACACACACACACACACACACACGGCATGGGGGCTTGGGGGACATAGGGAATGACTTTTTTCCTGGAGGAGGCACGTTTTAGAATTCCGTCCACCACATGCAGGCTCTGTTCCTGAGTTCCAATTGGAATTCCTGAAAACGAAATGCCTCTGTTAAAGGAGATGCACTCGGCGAGCCTAGCCAGGCGGCACCAGTTTTGTCAGAGGATTTAAAGAACAGCACCGCAATGAGTCACATGGGTCCTTGGCTTGGGTTTAGTTTGAATGTGGCCGCCAAAGAGTCCCGTGTCGGGCTTGTCCCTCCAGGTGGCAACATTGAAAGGTGCTGGAAAGTGTTTAAGTCATGGGGGGCATCACCTTCAAAAGAGACAGCAGTGATTCCTTGGAGCAAACCAATTCTCGCAAAAGCGAGTCCCTGAATCCCTCTGGCTTCCTGTCCCTCCAGCCAGCTCTCTTCTATGTACGTTTTGGTCTCCGTATGCTATCTGCCATGAGGCCCTCCCAGAAGCTGGAAAGGTTCTGGCTGCCTGGTCTTGGACTTCCAGGGTCCAAAACTGTGTGCCAAATAAATATTTTCTTTCTAAAAGAACCGAGCCTCCAGCAAGCACTTATAGCTTCAAAAAAAAACAAAAAAATAAAATGGACTAAGACAGTTTCTGAGGTCAGGTCCCCAGACCAGTAACACCAGCATCATCTGGGAAATTAACCAGAGATGTACATCAAAACCAGTAACACCAGCATCATCTGGGAAATTAGCCAGAAGTGCACATTTTCAGGACTCGGCAGACACTGAATGTCGAGCTTTGTGCTCCAGCCGTGCCTGAGATGATGCCTTTCACCCTTTATGAGTGGACCTCAAAGTAGTGAGGAACCAGATGAACAGTCTGAAAAATGACTTTCGATTCTGCGTCACAAGCGATGGCACTGTTTAAGTCAGGGCACACATATACAACAGTGTGTAGGCGTGCACGTGTGTGTAAATTTACACACATGCAATAGTTACCAGCATGGGTTCTAGAACATCTACAGTGAACCCTCCCCCCACTAACTTCTAGATATGGAACTGTATCTGTTGCTTAGACTTTCTGAGCCTCAGTTTCCTCGTTTGGGGAGTGTGGGTTCCCAAGCCAGATGACAGACAATAGAGAACTACCCATACCCTGGACAGTGGGCCACTCCCTACCTAAATCAGGCTTGGGAACCTACTCAACTCCATAGAGACAAAGGCCATATCTTGATAAACCCAGTTAAGCTTCTGTTTCCCAGATAGAGAATTGACTTCTCAGAAATCATGTGACCAGCAGTCTGCTACTCTAGCTGATACATTTGAAAGGTCCCTGTCACCCTGTCCCCCCACACTTCCTTTCTTGACCTTTTCCTCCCCTCCCGGATTCGAACTCGAGCTATCTAAGCTAGCCCCACTATTTCAATAAACCATCTGTCCTCAGTACAGTCTCCAGGGTCGGTTATCACTGCCGCTCAAGACCGGTGCGTGGGATCATGGAAGGACAATACCTACCTCATAAGAAATTGAGGATCAAGTGAAATGGCAGAGAGAACACAGCACAAAAAATGAGTGACAATATACGGTACCAGGAACCCAGCTTAAGTCCTGTGCAAGAACCCCAAGTACTCCTTACCCCGTGATTGTGGCTTTAATGGATTTATATCTTCACAATGACCAGAGTGCAGCGAAGGTGGGTTTCTGTGGTGTTTGAATGAGGAAGCACACCACTTAAGGGACACTGGCCCTCCCCTCCCCTCCCTTCCCCTCCCCACCCTGAAATCACAGACTGGAAGAGACCCGGCCAATAATTGCTGTCGGGCTTGGTTTGATACAAAATCCTGAAAAGGAGAAAGGCCGTCCCGAGAAGGCCCATTTCTCCGGAAGGGAGCTGGGCTCTCCTCCGGCTGGGCCTGTGGTACTGATATGGGACCCGAGGCTCAGGCCACCCAGGGTGAACTGCTGCTGCCTGAAATGGAATCTGTTCTCCTAGCCGTTGACAGTGACGGAGGGACTGAGACGCACAGATGCTCTCCACCCGTGCTGGGTTCCCAGGCTCCACATGGCTCTGTAAGCCTCAATGCCACCAACCGCAGGAACTCTTGGGGCGGAAGCCGGCTGGTCTTCTTGGCTGCTCTGAGGCACATATCCTGGCTTCCCCGAGGGAGAGCAGCAAGGCCTTGCAGACATGTGCATGATTTGAGGTCAGCCTCTGGCTGGGGTCTTAAACAGCTGCCAGACTTTTTCTGTGCCTGATGAAGTATGAGGGAAAGCAAGGAATTCTTCCTTGGAGAATATTACCAGCTTCAAGCAAGTGACGTCCCCACGGGAAGAGCAGCGGACATACGACTGTGGATCTGGTAGTCTTGGAAGCCTTCCTAGTCCAGAGGCGGAGGCCTAAGGATGCATTCGCAAGTGTCCTTGCGATTTGCAACCCAATACCCTATTCCCTGTAGTGTCTGACATCTGAAGAATTCAGTGGTTCCTTTTATGCAGACCACAGCTGGACAGCTGTAAGGGCAGTACCCTCCTGTCCCTTCAGGAGTTCCAGAAAGCCCACTAATAATTAGATTCAGATAGCAAGAACTCTGCAATACTGCACAGTGTACTACACAGTGCTCATCAAATGCCACAGTAGAGGAAGCCTTGAAGGCCATTGGCCAGCACTGTAGAGATATTTTTTATATGATTCTGAGGGGGGAAAAAAAGTTAGGAATGAGGGAGAACGCACAGACACGAGAGCAAAGTATTTCATAAAGTGTGTAAATTAAAACTGTGCTCATGCGTTACAAAACTCTGTGTGTGTGTGTGTGTGTGTGTGTGTGTGTGTGTGTGTGTGTGTGTGTGTGCGTGCACGCAATGATAGTACCCATTGCTGTCATCATATTCGGGGAATAAAAAGACGCATGCTGGAAATAGAGAAGGAAGACAAGCGGGAGGAAAAGAGGAATAGGAGAAGAAGCCAATGTAAGCATCCAGTTCTCTGGACCAAACTTCTAAACTGGAGTAAGAATGGAATGCAAGGCTTTGTCCGGTCTCCTTCTCATCCAGTGCTCACGGGTGACTGGGTTGAGGTGGGTTTCTAGCACAAGGGTTGCCCTTCCACTTACACAGGTGCTGAGGACTAGGGAGATCCCAGGATGCTGGGTACCCTAGCCAAGAAGTCTTAAAGCCCGTTCATTCCAGCTCAGCACTGCAAAACTTGGAGTCAGCTCCACGTTCAAAAACAAGAGGAGCAGATGGAAGCTATTGGCCACCGTTGAAGGGGCACGGTGTGAAAAGAAGCAAGGATTCATGGTTGATGGTTACATGTTGATCCTCTGAAAACAGAAGCTGGTAGAGCCATGTGTAATATGCCCATGCCTCTAGTCACCCAAGCTTCCATCAATAATCCTAATTAAACCAATTGGTTAACACACACTCATGTGAGCACACAGACACACACACACTCACATGTGCATGGACTCACACATACATGTAAAACAAACACACATATACAAGGCACACACACAGGCACACACATGCATACACATGTACATGCACACAGGCTCGCACAGTATGCAAGTGGAAGGCGCTAGTTAGGGAGAGGAGAGGGTGGGTGGGAATGGGAAAGGACACGGGAGGATAATGGGGATGAATATGACCAAGACATGATTACATGTGTGAAGTGTCGTCATGAAAGCCATTGCTGTGTATAATTAACATATGCTAATAAGCAAGCCCAAGGGCAGAAACTTTAACAAGAGGACACTAGTAAACACAGACCTATTTTTGTTCAGGAACTAGCTGTATGCCTCCATGAGTGAGCATGCAGCTGACAGGCTACGTCTCTCCAGTTCTCCTCTGTGGCCTGCGCATCACCTCTTACACGGAGCATCCGCAGAAATGCCGCCATTGTTTTCCCATCTTTTGGCCCAAACAAGGCTGAGCAGCGTGATTATATTTTAGGAAAGCTGGCTTTCAGTAGCATCCTCCTTTAAACCACTGTGGCCAATTTCAGATCCTTACACAGACACTTTCCAGACGCTTCTGTTTGCCATTGCCACACTCTCTCTCCCGTTGCCAAGGGAATGGTCACAGGGGAAGGCACTGCTTCTGGGAGCACAAGAGCTCTCTGATGCTTCTTATTTTCCAAGTTAAGAAGAGGCATAGGACAAAGTCCAGCTTCCTCGGGAATTTTGAACTGGAAGACCCAAGAGTGACCTCCGTGACCTCTGTGAGTCTTTGATGGTCATGTGGCAGCCATGTGGGGAAGGCTGTCTGTCCCTCGTGGAGGTGCCATGGAGAGGCACATATCTCTGGGCATACCTAGGGACTATCCTGTTACACCACAGTAAACTTGATCAATTCTGTTCCATCTAGTGTGTGTGCATATTTTCCAGGTTTTGCTCTGACAGCCTCCGAATGTTGGTAACAAAGCCACTAAGTGCCTACTATGGCAGCCACCAAAAGAACTTGCTATTGGCCCATGGCTGAAGTAATGATGGGTCCCTTCAGCCTTCAATCTGTGCCATCTCCAGATTGAAAAGCCTTGGTCCAGAGTACATGTTAGAGCATGCTATCATGGTGGCTAGAGCACAGCATACTATGCTAGTCCGCTTTCCATCACTGTGACAAAATACATGGGATGAGCAACTTAAGAGGTGAAAGATTTTGTTTGTGCCAGTTTCCATCACAGTTGCTTGCTTGTATTGCTTTTGGTCCTGAGGCAAGGCAGAACTTCGTGACTGAAAAGCATGGTACAAGTGACCTACTCATGGGTAGCTGAAAAGGAAAAAAAAAAAAAAAGAGAGAGAGAGAGAGAGAGAAGAACCAGGTACCCAAAATATCTTCCAAGAACACCCCCAATGACTCCCTTCCATTGATCCTCACCTCCTAAAGTTTTCATCAACCCCCTCCCAAAAGTGCCACAGGTTGATGATCTTGTCTTCGACACATGGCCATTGGAGAACATTTAAGATAGAAATGTTGTATACCCTGGGGACCAGCCAAGAAGGCCATAAGGTTAAGCACATTCCAGCAAGGTGCTTCACCACAGCCCAACCTGCCTGCTCATGTGCCCTCTGCGTTTTGTTCCTTCCACTCAATGAAGAAGGAGGAAGAGGAGGAGAAGGAAGAGAGGAGGTAGAGGAGGTGCTGGGGGAAGAAGAAGAAGAAGAAGAAGAAGAAGAAGAAGAAGAAGGAGGAGGGAAGAAGAAGAAGAAGAAGAAGGAGGAGGAGGAGGAGGAGGAGGAGGAGGAGGAGGAGGAGGAGGAGGAGGAGGAGGAGGAGGAGGAGGAGGAGGAGGAGAAGCGAGAACAAGAAGAACAAAAACAAGAAGAACAAGAAGAACAAGAACAACAAGAAGAAGAAAAAGAACAAGAAGAAGAAGAAGAGGGGTGGGGATTTAGCTCAGTGGTAGAGCGCTTGCCTAGCAGGCACAAGGCCCGGGGTTCGGTCCCCAGCTCCGAAAAAAAAAAAAAAAAAAGAAGAAGAAGAAGAAGAAGAAGAAGAAGAAGAAGAAGAAGAAGAAGAAGAAGAAGAAGAAGAAGAAGAAGAAGAAGAAGAAGAAGAAGAAGAAGAAGAAGAACAACAACAACAACAACAACAAGAAGAACAACAACAAGAAGAAGAGCAACAACAATAACAACAACAACAGCAGCAACAGCAACAGCAACAGCAACAAGAGCAGCAACAAAAAGGAGGAACAGGTTAGTAGTGAGGAGGCTTTGAAGAAATTTTACATTTAGTCGCACCTTTGTGTCATCTTTGGAGGGTGAACTTGTACATACATGGTGAGCAGTAACGCCTCAATATTTCCTTCTCCCACTTATTATTTTGGGACGTTGTGAGGAGACATTGAAAAAAATCAGAAACATTAAAAGTGTAATCAACACTTATATTCTACCATCTTGAACAGTTGCACTTACCACACTTGTTCCATGTGTGTTTATGCACACAGCTTCCTTGGTATGGTACCACTTTATGTACGAAACTATTTCCAAGTAGTTTGCAAGTGTCTTAATATTTTATTAAGTTGGATCTTACTATTTTATTCTTGAGAGAACCTGAGTTTGATTCCCAGCACTCACACAAGGCAGCTTACAACCATCTGTAACTCCAGATCTCTCTCCTAACACTGAGGGCCCAGGCACTCAAGGGCAAACACTTATAGATGCATAGTTAAAACGTAATGAACTTAATCTTTAAAAAAAATTCCCAAGCACCCTAGGATATGTATCGATTTGTTTGTACCAAAGCAACATCAATTAGGGGCCACAAATTGCATCAGGCTATTTTCTCTCGGGTCTATTAAGGTTTTCTTATCAACCAAAGTCAGCGTTCTGTTTAAGGTAGTAAATTTTAAGCGTATGGTTCAGTGGGTTTAAAATTCTCTTATCATCTTTATTACTACCACCTTCACCAAAATATAGAAAAAAACTCATTCATTTTCCTTTTATAACCCACTACTCCCTCTCTTCCCACATTCCCACCTTAGGCAAACACTTACTGACTTTGATGACTTTAGATAGCTTTGCCAGCTCAGAAGCTTCATTAGTACAGGAGTATAGGTTATACTTAAAAAGGGAGGGAGATCTATTGTAACCCTGGTCTACAATTTGCTAGTAGTCTACGATGACCTTGAACTTCTGGTTCTCCTGTCTCCACCTCCAGAAGATGGATAGCCAAGGCTAACTATATGGGTAAGCATTGTACCAACCGGGCTGTAACCCTGGCCACAGGGTCCCCTTTTAGGCCTTCCTTTTATCTCTTGTCATATTCTGGTGATTCATCATTGTTACTGCATGCAATTGATTCAGTGTTCCATCGTACAGAGAAACCACGACGTGTTCCCCTGTCACCATGATAGATGTTTGGATCGTTTTCCACTTTAAACCGCAAGGGACTACATCTGCTAGGAGAAGTCTTTACTATATAATCCTTTCTGTAAAGCTATCTTTCTATTATTCTTAAGTAAAAATTTGGAAGATTTCTGGATTATATAAGTGTATTATATGGGTTAAAGAGTAAACACACACACACACACTATATATATATATGATATATGATATTACTATAATTCATATAATAATATCATTTGTCATATATCATATATTATATATTTACCTATAAGGATATATATATGTGTGTGTGTGTGTGTGTGTGTGTGTATGGAAACATCACAGTAAAATCTATCATTTCATATGTTAGTTAACAATTTTTAAAAGGAAGAGCTGGAGAGCTGGCTCAGTAGTTAAAAGCGTGCACTGCTCTTGCAGAGGATGAAATTTGGTTCACAGCACCCATGTCAGGTGGCTCACAACCGTTTGCAACTCCAGGGGCATAAACTGATTCTGGCCTCTGTGGGTACCTGCACTCACACGCACACACCCACACAGAGACACACATATATGCATAATTAAAAATAAAAATAAAATCTCTTTTACACTGATAAAATGAATATGTATGCTTAACATGTTGATCTTGAGTATTGAAAACAACATTCTTATGTATTTCACGTTGCAATCCTATATACCAACACCCAGACAAGAAATACTTGATTTATGTGTGTCAGTTTTATAATCTGTATCTCCTTTGTGTTCACTCTCTCACCTTTTTTTGGTTGTTGTTGTTGTTACTATAATGAAGCACCTGATGCTAAATACTTCTTAAAGCAAAGGTTTGTTTATCCGACAATGCTGGAGGTACTGGCACCGGTTTTTGGTTAGGGACTTATAGTAGATGGCATCATATGGTGGGAGCACATGAAATGGAGGGGGAGAGGTGGAGGTCACATGGTGAAAGCAAGTTGAGAACACCAAACTCAGCCTGCTCTGAAAGTGACTGAGTTCCAAGGGCTCTTTCAGCTACTAATCTGTTGCAATGGTTATGGCCCAATAACCTAATCACCTCCCATTCACCCTCTATTACCTTGGGGCCAAGCCTCCAGCACATGAGTCTTTGAGGAGCATGTATTAGTTACTTTGGTTCTTGCGGTAACCAAATGCATGTCAAGAAGCAATGTAAGAAGAGAATGGCTTGAGGAGGCTCACGGTTTGTTGAGGTACAAGCTGTGAGGGAAGCGGAGGGAAGCGGAGGGAAGGGAAGGCAGTAGGGAGTAGCCCACTCTGTTGATGAAGGTTTACAGCATGCTCTGCTCACATCTTGGAGAGCCAAGCCAGAAGCACATAGTGACTTAGGCGAGAGTCAGAGCCAAGATGTAACCCTGAAAGCCCGTTCTATCTGCAGTCTCACTCCGTTAAGCAAGACTCTACGCCCTCAAGTTTCCACAGCCTCCCACAACACTACTCAGCTGGATAACAGTGAATAACAGGAGAAAACGGTCTTCCTGGTTTTAATAGGAATTTAGTAGAATTCCTGAGATTGTTATGTGTTTGAAATCACGCTCTACAGCTTTCCAGTGTGAACATTTTTGCTTTCTTTTTACTGGCCCTTGAGACCATAACCCAACATTGAACTGGATGGCAGAAGAAGACCTCTTTCCCTGCCTTGACCTGGAGCGAAAACATTCAGCCTCTCACTAAAGAATGTGAGGTTAAAGGTTTGGAAGAACAAAATTCAACATGCTCTTAGACTCAAACATTGAAGGCTTCTATCGTCTCCCTTTGAAGAGGGTCTTGTGTTGTTCTGACAGGCAGACTATGAACATGTGGTTCTTCTTAGCCCTCGGCAAAGCAGCTCTAGAATGGTCTTGATTCCAAGCTGGTTTAATCCTGACCTGAAACATGGTCTTTTTTGTCACTCTACTCAAAGCTGTTGGTGTTCAGTGAAGTCTATTGACTCTGGTGCTTAAAACACAGGAGTCTCTCTGCTTTTGAGTCTACACAAGAACATCAATGGGCCCACTGACAGTCAGGCATGGAGGAAGGCTTAGTGGCGGGTCCAGTCTCTCACTTTGAACTATATTCCCTCTGACAGATTCTAGGGAAGGGGGAGTCAGTGCCTTCAGATGCATGCCCACTGGTAACTCTACCAGACTCCAGTGGAGAGTTCCAATCCAACGCTCACAACAGATACTGAGGTTTGGTCTTCTGCTATCTATTATAATGGTCAAGTGCAGGCCCCCAAGACCCAGTTGTCCCAGAGAGTCCTAACATTCACCTTGGCCCCAAGTTATTTCTGATTGGTAAATGAAGATGCCCACAGCCAATAGCTGGGCAGGAGAGACATAGGCGGGGTTTAGGTTGGAGGGGGCAGGGGTTGGAGGAGAACCACAAGAAGAAGAAAGTGCAGGTAGAGGAAGGAAAAGCTGCCAGGGGTTAGGTGAGCCATAAAAATGTAGCCCTGAGGGCTGGCCAAAAGGAGTTAAGAGCAGCCAAGATGAAACATAGAAAGTAGTAAGTAATAATTTGGGGTTATCGATAGGAAAGTAGATTCCAATAGCAGAGAGGGTAGATGTCTGCCCAGCTCTTGTGCTGCTTAAGGCACAAGATAATATACATACATAGATACATACATACATACATACATATGTATATATATATATATATATATATATATATATGGTTGAATATATCTTTTGTTCGAGAACTAAATGATCTAAGGCAGGGTAGAAACCCTGGGTCAGGATTAACAAATTTCTACAACACAAAGATGACCCCAATTAAATTAAATGGGCCACAAAACAAACCCAAGTTCTGAATGTAGGGAAGGGATTGGTAGGAACCTGGTGGTGTAGTGGTGGTGAGGTAACAAGGATAGGAAGGAAGATAAGAAAGGATGACTGTATGAGGAAATTGTCTGCCTGTGTGATAAAACATCATGGCCAAGACAACTTACAGAAGAAAGAATGGATGTGGACTTATGGTGTGCCTTGGCAGGAAATCATGACAGCTACTACAGCCAAGAGCTCACCTCTTTAACTGCAAGCAGGAAGTAAGAGAACTAGCTAGGAAAGGCAGAGAACTTGAAACCTCAAAGCCCACCCCCACCACGTGCTTCCTTTCAGAAGGCCACACCTCCTAAACTGACCAAACAGTGCCACCAACTGGGAATATTCAATATTCGTATTCAAATGCCTGAGACTATGGGGAACATCTCATTCAAACCACCACAGTGTAAACAGTAACAATCAGCATATACTATAGATGTGCATGAAATTATCAAAGAACAAAATTAATCAGTAA
The DNA here is from genome assembly GCF_011064425.1 of Rattus rattus. NCBI lineage: Eukaryota > Metazoa > Chordata > Mammalia > Rodentia > Muridae > Rattus > Rattus rattus. Next base: position 197,944,389 of record NC_046156.1, on the reverse strand, counting down.
AAACAAAATCCAGACTTTCTCTACCCCTTGTGAGCTCAGTGGCCAGACTTTCTCTACCCCTCGTGAGCTCCGTGGCCATTCAGTTTCCTGGCTCCTGGAAAGTTTCTTCCCTGACAGTTGTGGCTTCATCGACAAGTCTTGTGGTGTCTTGTCCTACACAGCTTGGTTTAGCTGGAGATTTCATGGGAACCCTGCAGTTCTGAGTTCTTTTGCTACGTAGATTCCACTTTAGCCTCCTTGCCAGAGCCACCTAGGAGAAGCTAAAGCTAGCAGGTGATTTTCCTGAGCTGGGTCCACTATGGACTAAAGTCTATGATGGAATTGCTTCTCTAGGCAAAGCTGACTACATTACATCTGAGGAAAGATTCCTGCTATTGATACGCTTTTCCTCATATTACTAAATATATAACAATCGCTAGCTATTGACTCTCCCTTTTGAGCAGATATCTGCAGACCTACGAAAATGTACTGTTTGGTATGTACTGCTTGGTAGTGATGCCATATAGACAGATAGATAATAATTCTATAGGATTCCTGACTCAATTCAAATAATTTTAGGAAGAAAGTTTGAGATGGTCTTAGTAGCTAGAAAGATGTAATAAAGTTAGAATTTGCCCACTCCCCAGAATAGTAAGTAAAGGCTGCATAATAAGGAATACAGGGACCTTTCATAATTACACTAAAAAGACAAATAGACTTGGGACAAATTTGCACTCAAGAAAAAAAACATTCAGGTGCAAGGATAAAGCCACGGTTGTGCACTAAAATAAGGCAAGACCCTGTAAAAACTGTGGCTGAACTTACAATGAGCATATTATAATGAAACACTGCTTTGAACTTAATATTAACATCCTTCTGTCACTCCATCCTGTGTAACATTTTATCTACATGCTATTGTAGGTAATTTTCTAAAGAACTTTTTTGTTTAAGAAAGTATAAAAGACCAGAGAAAAGAAATGAAACTGTTGGTTGGATGGTTTGGCTTGGGGAGCTTTGCCCCATCCACCCACCCATCCATCCACCCACCCACCCACCCATTCATCCATCCACCCATCCATCCATTCATCCACCCACCCATCCATCCTTCCATCCACCCATCCATCCACCCATCCATCCATCCATCCATCCATCCAAATGTGTATGTTTTTTTGTCTATATGTTAATGTGTAGGGTATATGTATGTAAGTATGCATGAATAACTTGTGGTGTTGATTGTTACAGAGGGTCCGGCCCAGCCAGAGTGTGGATGTATGAATGTTTGCATGTATGTGTCTGTGCATATTTGACTGTATAAAGCATCTTAATTCTTTTCTTCCCTTCCTCTCTGGTTCACAAAGAGTTAACCAGCTTAGCCAGAGAGGCTTCTGACTGATTCACCACAGAAAGGAGCACCAGCAATAAATCCCTTTACTTAATCCCCAGCTGTTTTACTTTAAGGTACTAAACACCAGAGACTGAAGTTTCTGGCCTTAGAGGAACTCAGGCAGGTCAGCTAACACTGCAAAGTAACTTAGACTTAAGACAGGTAACCCCTATATAGAAAAGGAAACCCTAAATATCTCACAAGACCAAGTCTCACTGCTGCCTGCTCTTCCCCCTCTGCTTACCTCAAGAGAGAACCAATAAAGAAGATCTACCAGAGTTGGCTCCCCAGACCCTCCTGTGATGGTTTAGATAGGAAACCGCCAAGGACTGATGCAGGTGAATATTTGACCAATAGGAAATGGCACTATTAGGACATATGGTCTTGTTGGAGTAGGTGTGGCCTTGTTAAAAGAAGTGTGTCACTGTGGGAGTAGGCTTTGAGGTCTCCTAATCTCACACTACAGTCTCCTTCTGCTGCCTGAGAACCAGGATGTAGATCTATCAGCTCTTTCTCCAGGATCATGCTGCCTGCACGCTGTCAAGCTTTCTGCAGACTAAACCTCTAAAACTATAAGCCAGATCCAATGAGATGTTTCCCTTTAGGGTTGGAGAGATGGTTCAGAGGTTAAGAACACTGGCTGTTCTTCCAGAGGACCCGGGTTCAATTCCCAGCACCCACATGGTGACTTAAAACTGTCTATAGTTTTAGTTCCATGGGCTCTGACACACGGGCATATTGTATCATGCAGATGTGTGTGCAAACACCAGTGCACATAAAATAAAAATAAATTATTAAATGTTGTCCTTTATAAGAGTTGCCCTAGTCATGGTGTCTCTTCACAGCAATGGAACCCTAAGACATCTCCCTCCTTCCCTCACTCCCTCCCTCCCTTCCTCCCTAAACCCCAACATCTGTGTTTTCAGTCCAGTGAGACCACTGACTGTTGTGTCTCTTCCTTGTGATGGAATAGGCATGTGGCTCTAACAGAGTGCGGATGACTGAAAGGCTCACCTTAATTGTAACCTTTGGCCCTGTGCTGATGAAAATAGTTATTTAATGCATTAATATTCTATTAGGTTTCTGGATATGTACATCTAGTACTACTCATTATACAGAGAAGGAAAGTTCTTTTTCCCACTTGTTTCCTACAAACATGCCCTTTTTCCACCACCCCTTTCTTCTTCTTCTTCTTCTTCTTCTTCTTCTTCTTCTTCTTCTTCTTCTTCTTCTTCTTCTTCTTCTTCTTCTTCTTCTTCTTCTTCTCCTCCTCCTCCTCCTCCTCCTCCCTCCTCCTCCTCCTCCTCCACACCCCTCCTCCTCCTCCTCCTCCTCCTCCTCCTCCTCCTCCTCCCTCCTCCTCCCTCTTCCTCCTCCTCCTCCTCCTCCTCTCCTCCTCCTCCTCCTCCCTCCTCCCTCCTCCTCCTCCTCCTCCTCCTCCTCCTCCTCTCCTCCTCCTCCTCCTCCTCCTCCTCCTCCTCCTCCTCCTCCTCCTCCTCCTCTTCCTCCTCCTCCTCCTTCCTTCTTCTTCTTCTTCTTCTTCTTTGAAAATGGGTCTTTCTTTCTTTTCTCTCTATAGCCTTGGCTGTCCTAGAACTCATTATGTAGACCAGGCTGACCTTAAACTCATAGAGATCTATCTGCCTCTGCCTCCCAAGTGCTGGGATTAAAAGTATGCACCACTGTTGTATGTAGTCTCTACTACCCCGCCTCAAGCTCCAAGCGGACCACACTACCAGCCCTATCCAAGTTCCCTTGGATCCATGGATGAAACACACACACACACACACACACACACACACACAGAGAGAGAGAGAGAGAGAGAGAGAGAGACTAGCAATTTTAATATGCTTTTAGCTCAATGACCGGACTCTTCTAAGTCTCTCTCAGCTAACGTGCCCTTCTCTTCACTCCCAGCTCAACTCTAAATCTGCCCTCAGCTCAGCTGCCCAGTTACCTTCTCCTACTCAGCACCCTAAATCTGCCCTCAGCTTAGTTACGTTTCTAATTTCCCACCTGCTACCCCAGGTCCAGTCAAGGAAGCAGCCAATGGCCACTCCACCCTAGGTCTCACATGCTAGGTGGCTCTCTCCAAAGCATGGGGGATGCTCTCCTCCTGCTGCATCTGCTAGCCTGCCTGTGGGAACCTGGAAGTTCCAGCTCTTCCATCCAGTCATTGGCCTCTAGCATTTTTATTGATCGATCAAGAACCAATTGGGGAACAGGACCTTCAGTGTTCACATGCCGATTCCTGACCAGAGCATCAGAACCACTCCTTACACACCACCAAGCCTAGCATCAAGCTTTTTTTTTAGAAAGTAGATAATACCCAGGGTGAGAGCTAACCTTGGTTGTCAACTGACTGCATCTGGAATCAAAACTGAAGCTCTGAACACTCCTGTGAGGGATTTTCTTGATCAGATTATTTGAAGCAGAAAGGTTCCCCCTAAATGAGGGCAGTACTCTCTGGTGGCAGCACAGATAAAAGGATGAGGAAAAAGGAAACTGTTTTGCCTACTTGCCCACATACTCACGGCAAGTTCATCTACTGTGTTGCCAAAATATTCCTTCACTAGTATTAGAATCAACTTTTCCAGGATTCTGATGTAGACTGAAGCCAGCCACTCTCCAGGAATCTTCTAGAACTCTAATGCTGGACTGGGGCTGCCGTGACACCCAGCCTCATGGACCACAACTGTCAGAGTCATATCCTTTTCAGTATGAGGCAGCCACTATTGGACTACCCAGACCACATTCTGTAAACTACTCTAATAAATTTAAATCCCTTTTCTGTTCCTTTAGAGATGAGTATGCCTCTCCAGTACATCCAGCTTCATTGACTCTGTCGAAGTCATTACAGACACACCTAAGTCATTACAGCTCAAATGCTCAGTGCTGACTCAGCCGACAGCACACCTGTGAGCAGGACTCTTTTAATCAAAACTATTTGCATAGACAAGCAAATGACCTGCCAACCGCAGTTCACCAGCTCCTTCTACGTGACAATATCCTTGCCCACTTTTGCCTTACAGAGTGACTATTTCAGGACACAGGCACCTCATGGAATCACCCCAATTCTGGATTAAATTAATCCACAATTCATTAAATTCTGGATTATGTCTCCAAGATGATGTGTAGTGTGCTTCTTAATTTCTGTGTTGAGGTTTACCGGAGAGGTAGACATGCCTCAGCAGCTGGGTGGGGGCGGGGGCGGGGGAGGGGTAGGTTGGGGTACCCTTTGCTTTCAAGAGGGAAAGCACCATAGCTGCAGAGTCTGTGCTGATTTAAAAAAGTGTCTGTGAATAAGTTCCTTGTGACATTGGCCTTCTAAAGATAAGGCTAACTCCTCCTGACTATGAGCCGGATTTTACCTGCTTCTAATAGACCATCGAAACAAGGGAAGGTGAGTGATGCTAAGACTAGATCTTAAAAAGCAATGCAGGGGTTGGGGATTTAGCTCAGTGATAGAGCGCTTGCCTAGGAGGCGAAAGGCCCGGGGTTCGGTCCCCAGCTCCGGAAAAAAAAAAAAAAAGCAATGCAGCACCACACACACACACACACACACACACACACACACACACACACACACACACACACACACACTCAATCTCTTTCAAGTCTCACTCAGGAAATCAGACACCCTGTGAAGATACTGCAATGATTGGAATAGAGCGGAGAGCCTTGCTGCCAGCCAACGCCAACTTGTCAGCCATGTGAGTCCCTTCAGGCTGCTATGACAAACACACCCAGACTACTGGCTTTCCTCCATTTCTGAAGACTAGGAAGACCACCGTCAAGGTACTAGAAACGTCAATGTCTGGTTGGGACTCCCTTCCTGGGTCAGAGGTGGATGACTTTATATTTTTGCAAAGTAAGAGAGGTGAAGGAGTTCCACCCTCATGACTAAGCACTTCCCAAAGATGATATTTTGATTCAATCATCATCACATTGTGGATTAAAACCCAACAAGGGAAATTACAGAGGAACACGTTAAGTCAAACAGAAACTATCTTGGAAGTAGGTCTCTGTTCTCACTCATGTCATCGGACAACAAGGTCTTGGCTGATATCTCTCACACCCTCACCACTTTCATGAAATATCCACCAGTCAAGCAAGTCCTGAATTCCTGAAATTCGAGAGATAACACTCTACTTCCTTAAGCCCTCCTTTAGAGAACAATTTTCATGCAACAGTAGATAGCTAACAGGGACTTTGCACCCTGTTAGAGTTGTGGCTGGGATCACATGGGGAGCCTCACCTCCCTCCATTTGAGGCATCTGGCTTGAGATGAGCACAAAGCAAAGGTCTGCTCCGTTTCCTGCTTGGCACATGTGTCTTGCTGATGGCTGCTGACCTCACAGAGAAATTCCCATGCAAAACTTAGCATTGGGCCCCTAAAGAGCCACAACCTGGGACACCCACCCCCTGGGCAGACAACATTTGGAGATGACGCCACAGCCCATCCCTCCCCACAAAGTATTCTTTTGAGACCTCTGTCTGCATGTGAGACAGCTGGGGGGGCCCCACTACTTGCCATGGAACAGCCTTCCCCATGTAGCCAATAGCACATGTGGCTGTGCAAACTGCAATCTTTCTTTCATTAACACCATGTTCCAATGAAACCAGGGGACTGGCCAAGATTCTAAAAACATTAAGATGGTGAGTTGCTGCAAAATGCTCCAGTTGATTCAATGGGACCTATAGAGAAAAGTTAAATATTAGGAGCTCACTAGAACTTTCTGCTAGACAAACTTTAAGAGGGAGGGCTCTATATTTCCCTATTGATTTTGATTGGCATTTGATATATATTACATATATTATATATTACATATTATATATTATAATCTATGGCTACCAGATATACATTAGAGGGCAGAGGCAGAGGCAGAGACAGAAGAAGAGGCAGAGGCAGAGGCAGAGGGATTTCTTTAAGTTTGAGACCAGCCTGGTCTACAAATCAAGTTCCAGAATAGCCATGGCTATACAGAGAAACCCTGTCTTGAAAAATAAAACAAAAAAAAAATAGGCGATAACTTAGTAAACTAATTAGTATAACTAATATACAATATATATAAGTAACCTGTTAGTCAACTAACAAGTCGCTCACAGAAGAGTCAAACAACTTTTAACACTGACAAAAAAGCTTAGTCTCATAAGAGTTAGACAATTGTCCATTAGAACTCTCGTGAACTGTGGCTTCTTAATTGTAACATTGACAGAAACTGAAGCTACGAAAAAGTAGGCACTTGGAGTTGGGGATTTAGCTCAATGGTAGAGCGCTTGCCTAGCAAATGCAAGGCCCTGGGTTTGGTCCTCAGTTCTAGAAAGAAAAAGAAAAGAAGTAGGAACTTGTACATATTTCTAGTAGAGATACAGAAATGGCCCTCAGGGAGGGAGCAGTGGTCCAGAAGCCGAGAGCATTGACTGCTCTTGCAGAGGACCTGAGTTTGGTTCCCAGCACCCACATGGTGGTCCCCAAACTGTAACTCTACTTCCAAGGGATTTGATATCCTCTTCTGGCTTCCACAGAAACCTGCATGCACATGGAACACATACATACATTCTGACACACACACACACACACACATTTAAAAAACGTAAATCTGGGCTGGAGAGATGGCTCAGTGGTTAGGAGCACTGACTGCTCTTCCAGAGGTCCTGAGTTCAATTCCCAGCAACCACATGGTGGCTCGCAACCATCTGTAATGAGATCTGATGCCTTCTTCTGGTGTGTCTGAAGACAGCAACAGTGTACTTACATATAAATAAATAAATATTAAAAAAGAAAAAAAGTAAATCTTTCTTTCTAAAGTGGCTCTCAAGGAGAAGTCATTCACCCTTTAAGACAGCAGTGGTGTGGGGTTGGGGATTTAGCTCAGTGGTAGAGCGCTTGCCTAGGAAACGCAAGGCCCTGGGTTCGGTCCCCAGCTCCGAAAAAAAGAACCAAAAAAAAAAAATAGCAGTGGTGCACAGACAGGAACCTAGAATAACTCTTCACGTCACAGCCACACAGTGGGGTGACTACACCGTCATGCAAAAGAAACAGGGAAGTATGTGGAATGATGGCCAGGAGCTAGTATTAGATTGAAAAGAAAAAGTTAGACCAATGTGTATGTATACATGTGTGCATGTCCAGAAGAAACACAAGGGAAATAACCTATGTGAAAAAAATAAACAAAGTAATGATGACCGCCTGAGGGACAAGCAATGGGTAGAGTTCCAGAAGGAAATGGAGCAAGATTTCATGTGTCCTCTCCTCTGTGTCCTCAATGCCTTACATGTTCAAATTAATCCAAACTCCAAAATTAACCTTAGCAGGTTATTTAAAAGAACCAAATGGCTCTAACTGTGTGTCATGTTATTAATGTAAAAGCAAGCAAACAAAATTACTCCTCCGGGGCTTGCAACCCAATCTGATGATCTGAGTTTGATCCCCATGTCCTCGTGGGGACAATCCCGAGATTCACAGGCTGGGAGGAGAGAAAGTTGTGTTCTGATCTCTACAGGTGTGCTGTTCACCATTCACATACATAGGTATGATGGACAGACAGACACACACGTGTGTGTGTGCTCAGGTGGAATAGAATGTTTAAATATGAAAAAGCAAAGATGAATAATAGCGGAAACGCTTTGGGGCGTATGATGTTTACTGTATGAGCATAGTCAGATATTTTAAAGATTCTTTTAAAATCCAAAACAATAATGCTTAATCCAATAGTTTTATTGGCATTAATAATATTAAACAATGTAAATAGCAAGACTCTTTTGTGTGTTGTATAATAAATCAGTAGGTAAATGAAATGGGCATTTTCTTATTTAGGGTTCCCATTGCTGTGAACAGACACCATGACCAAGACAACTCTTTATAAGGACAACATTTGACTGGGGCTGGCTCACAGGTTCAGAGGTTCAGTCCATTATCATCAAGGCAGGAACATGGCAGCATCCAGGCAGGCATGGTGCAGGAGGAGCTGAGAGTTCTAAATCTCCATCTGGAGGCTGCTAGATGACTGGTTTCCAAGCAGCTAGGAGGAGGGTCTTAAAGCCCATGCCCACAGTGACACACCTACTCCAACAAGGCCACACCTCCTAATAGTGCCATTCCCTGGGCCAAACATAGAAACCATCACAATACACACAGAAGAAAACAAGCAAACCTAAACACAAACAAGAGTTAAAGGGTAAGAGACAAGCTATAAACACAAAACCAAGGCGAAAGAGAACGGGCTCCTCCTTAAATCAAAAGTGGGGATGCTAACATCAGCTGTGATTATAGGAAGCCCTGGTTCTACTGACCTGCTGAGCACAGGAGTCTGTATGTCTCCAGATTGTAGCCCAGCCCTGAAGAGATGTCATTCCTTTGGCTCTGGGGTAGGGGAGGCACAGTGGGCAGTGGGTAGCGGGTACCAAAAAGCCAGGGAGCTGGCAAAGATACTACGGAGACATAAAACATCTCAAAAGATTGACCAAATGTGGGACTATTTGAACACACAATTAAGCATTGAGTCAATTAGAAATGAGCTCCACAGGTTGATAGGAGACACGTGGAGAGGGAGTGAGGGTCTCATTTGCTCTTATTAAAGAGATGTACAGGCTGGAGAGGTGGCTTAGTGGTTAAGAGCCCTGGCTGCTCTTCCAGAGGTCCTGAGTTCAAGTCCCAGCAACCACATGGTGGCTCACAACCATCTTTAATGAGATCTGATGCCCTTTTCTGGTGTTTCTGAAGACACAGCTACAGTCTACTTGTATAAATAAAATTAAATAAATAAAGAGATGTACACACAAGTACACACAAACATTTGTGCAATGGAGACAATTGTGTCCCAGAATTCAGCAGTTTCACAGGTTGGGACCTTAACCTCTATATGGCTGTCGGGGGAAGGGTCTTGGAAGACACAATGATGAGGAAATGAAATCATAAAGGGGGTGACCTTGCAATGCTACAGGTCATGGGAACTTCCCAGAGGAGGAAGCAATTATCAAGAGTGTGATCACGGAGAGAGGCCATGTAAGGACACCATGACACCGTGAGATGCCAGCCACCGCAGCCATGAGGAATTTTCCTAAAACACCAGCCCTGCCAGCCCTGGACCTTGGACTCAGAGCTTCCAGAGTCATGAGGGGGAAAAAAATGAATTTCTGTTGTTTGAGCAGGTCCGTGTGGGGGATATCCTGCTTTGGTAATCTTCACAACCCAATACACTCCAAGTCTACCACTGCAAATAAGGAATGGGTCCTTTATCTTGTCTCTGGGTAGGGGGACAGTTGAGACGTAACCTCTGGCTGAGCATGTCATGAAACTACCAAACAGGTCGAGCAAGGACTATGGATGGAGCCATTAGGTAGAGCTTTGCTGGGGACACAGATTTGCCCTGTCCCAAATGTTTTTCCAAGCTTTTGCCACCACCGTCTTAGGATTCAAACGTCAGATACCTAAGATGATCCCACCTAGGAAGGTGATGAAGTGTGTAACCATCGCGGCCCCTCTGAAGTGATCTTGTTTCTGTTTAACCGCAATCTTTTCAAGCTTCTAGTTTCAATTTCCAGGAACACGGGAAACCATAGATCGTATCAACTAAGACTACACATAGACAAGAATACAAGACAACAGACCACTGGCCAGTCCATTAATGAAAAAAACAGCTGACTTTTTTTTTTTAAGAGTGATTTCTGGGCCAGTTACAAGGTTCTGTGGGTAAAGATGCCTGCTTCCAAGGCTGGCAACCTAAGCTCCATCCCTGGGACCCATGATGGGAGGAGGGAACCAAGCACGACATGTTGTCTTCTGACACATGCTATGGCACAAGCACAGTCCCAAGCCCCTAAGTTCTCAGCCAATCATATCTCACCACACCATCACCATGCCCCAGTGAAAGCCCTGACAAATGAGGTTCCTCAGAAGGAGGTGGCGGAGGTTGGGGGGTGGGGGAGTAACATGTTAGAACTTCCGTGAGGATGGAGGAAGCAGTCACCACCCTGGCCTCGGTTCCTTTATGTGTCTCACCCGCGTCCCGGCAGCCATCTTAGATCTACTGTGTATGGCAGACCAGGACTCTCCGAGGAAGAAGCCTGGGGCGCCTCGCTCTCCATCCCACTTTTTCCTTCGCAGGGTTGACCGCCACAGGAAAGAACATGACAAGCGTCTCTGATGATCTTGATCCTTCTGCGGCTTCATGAGCCTTTGTGTTTGGCGGGAGGAATCCAACAACTGAGGGAGCTTTGCTGGTCTCCCTTCAATGCTGTCTGTGTTTGCCAATGTGCTACATCAAGAACAACTCCGTGTGAGAAGGTCAGGCTAGAAAGGCAAGCGGCTTGACCTCCCATATGTCACGAATCGTCTGTGCAAGGTGGCCAGGCGGCGGCAAGAACTCACGACTTCTCCCCTTGCTTCCCACCGTTTATTTACAGACAGCAACCTAAATGTCCCAGAATAAGAGAATGGATAAATGTCATTGAAACCCGAACATTGAATCACTAAACTTTGACTGTCACTAAACATCTCTCAGCTAACTAAGCTTCCCAGAAGGTTTTTACTTCTCACACAGCCACAGGCCATCCCTTCTGTGCTGCAGGAGGGGCCATGTGCTAGGGACTGAGTGGACTCCCACCAGTACTCAAGACATTCCCAGAGGGTGTTACTAGTATAGCGAGCTCTCTCCCAGGACAGAAACCCCAGAGTGCCTTCCCAGTAGCAAAGGTGTCCTTGGCAGCTTGTCTTAAGGCCTGGAACTGGACCTGAAGCCTGCCTCTGAGGCCCTGATGTCCACATTAGCCCTCACACTGTTCTAGCTCCATCCAGCCTGATGGAGCTCGGTTCAGCCAGGATTCCAGAGAGGAAGTTTCCTCAAATCAGTAGCCTACTCTGGAAAAAGATGAGGGACCCTCTTACAAATCTAGGCTGTAATTCTCATCCCTTTCCAGAGTCAAACAGATGGACAGACGGCTGCCTGATGGGAGAGTTGCAGTTTTCTGCTCACACAAACTTAGAACTTGCATAACAGTGAGGATCTGATCTCCTCCAGGTTATGCAGGAGGCAGTGCTGTGATTGGTGCTACACGCCTGGGCCATCCCAGCACATCAGGGATATGCACAGAGCTCACAAAGAGGCTTTGTAGCACCTCAGAGCAGTGTGGTTACACCATGGACCAGGCAGGCTGCACCTCAGAATCCCTGGGCAGCAGAGGCATCACAGCAGCAGGGTGGTCCCCAAAACTTTACCGTCCTCACACTCAAAGGAGGAAAGGAGACCTCAGGCTTAAGAAACAGACTCCACGAGGTGACTTAGCACCCTTGGGTCTGACCGAAGGGTCCTGAGGGAAAGCGCTACTGCCTGGGCAGGGTCTGGAGATGCAGGAGGATGCTAAGCTTGAGAAAGAGTCAGCCTGCACAGTCTGGCCTTGGGAGACCCTAGACACCACCCTCGTCCCTCATGTTTCTCCAGAAAAGAGCCACCCTCCCCCTTGGTGATTAGATATGCTACCTGGTTCAGCCAACACCAGTAGGCAGGACTTGGTGATAAGGTCAATGACCTTTAAGGAACTGCCCTGTGAGTACTTTGGCATGGCATTGGGCCGCTGAAGGAACTCAGCCATCCATTGTGGCTTTCTAAGCCGCTCACAGCCCAGTGCTTGCTGCCTAGCCCAGTTTCCTGTCTGTCACCTCCATCCATTCTAACACTCCCACACCACATGCTACGGGTGGCCCCACCTCAGGCAGGGCAGTGCTCTGGTGTGGGGTGGAGAGCACAGTAGAGAGCCAAACCACACCAGCTGCATCTAACCAGAAACTCAATATCCCTTTCCCTGTTCCCTCTCCTTCCCTGCCCCCTTCTGTCTTGTGTGTATGTGTGTATGAGAGAGAGAGAGAGAGAGAGAGAGAGAGAATGCATTCCCAATTAGTGAAAGCTTCATCCTTCATTCTCTTCCTTCACCATTGCTCCTCCCAGGGGACTTGGGCTGGTGGCAGCAAGCTTGATACTCCAGGAATGCCAGGTATGCAAGCTCAATCCCAGGAGGGCTTCTAGGCACCCATGCATGGTTCCCCTCTGAGTGTGCTTACCTCCTCTTACCCACCGCCTCCACGGTGTGCCTCATGACCCCACCCTGCTCACTGCCGCTGTATGGGAGGCCCAGAATCAGGGTGCAACCAGCAAAACCCAGCCCAGCTCCTTGGGAAAACTCACCTACCTGATTCACCAGGGGCTGGCAGGGACAGGCCGGCCGGAAGAAACCCTGCCTGGGACCTTTCCATGCTGAGTCCCACTTGGGCAACCTCAGGTTGTTTTCATTTGAATCCAGTGGTGTTCTCCACCTCTGCTTTGACCAGCTCTTGGCCTCATAAGAGATGAGAAAGATGAAACTACGCCTTCCATGGTAGAGGAGCCCAGGGTTTCCTACCTGGGAGGCTGAAACAAGGAGAGAGTGGGAAGGCCCCCAACAACCCTGGGGGCCCATCTCTGACCCCACAGAGCCTTGAGAGCCTCAAGGTTCCTCAGTACCAGCTGGTTCCCAAAGTCAGAAGAGGCAGGAGGAGGCTGTCCAGATGTGCATTGTCTCTGCTGGGTCTAAGAGGCTGTCTTCAGCCTCTCTCACTGATAAGCATGGCCTGCGCTCACTGGATGGAGGGACTGTATGCAGTAGGAGCTGTTCTAGGTGGCTCTTGCCTTCCTGGACCTGGGGACACACAGCACAGGCTGCTTCTGCTTTAGTCCTGAGAGTACTCTGCCTCCTGCTCTCTGTTTCTGAGGCCCACTCTAGAATGATGGTCCTCTCAAAGGAGAAAGGCCACCAGGGCCTGAGCCCCCTGTGCTACATCTACACAGCAAGGTCACACTCATAGGGGGACATCAAGGGACCCCCCATAGGGCTTCCCGCCCTCTCGCCACCCCACTCTAAATGCTGAGGTGGAGATTAAAGACTCTCATTCTCTGAACTCCTTCTTCCCCTGGCTTCGCCCATTCTTCCTCACTCAGGTGTTGAAATACCAAAAGGAATTACTACCTAATTCATTGCCTGGCTCAGTTGCACTCAATCCTGTGTCTTCCACAACCCCAGAAAAGCAGCTCATGGACCATGAAGCCAAGTTCAGCCACCGTCTCGTGGTGGATCCTCTAAGGTGTGATTTCACCCTTAGGACCCAGGGCAGTTCAGGAGACTCTTCTATGATGGTGCTGATCAACTGATTTCTCAGTCACAGCTGTGTAGGATGATATCATCATGCAGGTGAAGGCCTGTCATTGGATGAGAAGGAAGGATGGACGGGAGAAAAGTTTTAGAGAGAGAAGAAGCTGCCAGGAGAACATGGAGGCAGATGTTAAGATTTCTGTCTGCACATTTACAGGTTGTTATGAATGTTCTTAAGGGATGGATTGTACAGGCCTTTGTATGTCTAGGTGGGCAATTATATCTTATCAATTGGACCAGAGGTTATTGTGTTGTGTGTCTTTCATGTGGCAATTTAAGTTCAAGAGAGTTCGTGGTGGAGAGACACTGGTCCACCACAGAATTGGGACGTATATTTCTGGCATGGTGGCAGCCTGCCTTGGGAACTAGATGGGTAGAGAGATTGTCGCCAGGCTCAGAGAGAAGCCATCGGCAGTGTGATATGGGATGGAGCAAAGCGGGTGAGAGGCTTTGCTGACTGAGATAAGGACATCTACCAGATATCTTGGGGCACTACGATGCTAGATCCAGAGCAGGATAAAAGAGAGCATTTTTTTTTTTAAATAAATTTACAGCAACACAGCTGCTTCTTCAGCAGCCTAAACCCTATCCTGCCTTGAAATTGTCCAGACAAATCAATCCGTCATCTTCAAATTCATCTTTGTTCAAGTTCTCATGGCAGGAGCAAAATGAAACCATATTCTTGGCCAAAAGTTTACTTACAAATGGCCTCTAGCCCAGATCCTGAAAGAGCCCTCTGTCCCCTCCGAAAGGTCACTAGCCAGACCTCCACAGTCTGTAATTCTCTCAGCATCTTTCTCTCAGGCTCCCACCAGAAGGGGCAGTTAAGCTCTACTCCAGCACACCGGGACTTTTCTGTCCCGGAGAACCACGTTCTTCCATATTCCAGCCACAAAACAGTTTGAAAGACCAAAGAATCACCCACTCGGGTTCCTCGCAGCATCAACCTCCCTTCTCAATATCAATGCCCGTCATAGTTCCTTGTCCTGTGATAAAAACATTCTCACAAAATCAATTTAAGGGAGGAAAGGTGTACTTGGCCTATGGGTCGGCTCACCACAGCAGGAGGCACAACTGTTGGTCATAGTCAGACAGCACAGAGGTATGCATGTCTGTTTTCCGCTCACTTACCTTTCCATTCCATTCACAGTAACTGATACTATGCATAAGAGTTTTCTAACCTCGATTGACCCGATTAAGACAACCCCTCACAGACATGTCTGACTCCCTTCCCAGGTGACTCCAGATCCTGCCGAGATGACAACCGAAATCAGCCCTCACAGGACTCAACATCATTAGTCACTAGGGAAATGCGAGTCAAAGCTACAGTGAAAAACTACTGTATGTCGTGGGCTGGAGATTGGCGTTAATGCTTTGACTCTGCATGTCCAGAGGCATGGTTTTTGATCTGTCAATAAAGATGTCAGCAGCCAGTGGCTGGGCACTAGGTGGGACACTGAAAGTTTAGAGGGTAAGATACAGGGAGAATCTGGAGACTCGGGAAGAAAAAAAAGAAGGGGATGTGGTAGCCGCAGAAGATAAAACCAACCAGCCATGGGGATTTTCAGGGAAGTGGCCACTGGACCTGGGGTGGCAGGGGAAGGTTTAGGGGTGCACAACTTTGAGGTATTTTAAAATTAACTGGCGTGTGTGTGTGTGTGTGTGTGTGTGTGTGTGTGTGTGTGTGTGTGTGTGTGTTTTCCAGTCATGGATCCCGGGTAGCTCCTGGGTGGGTACCTGGGCAGGTCTGTGTGTGCAGCCAGGCAGGAGCACAAAGCGATGCAGCCAAGACTCACCCCAACAGTCAACGTTGGAAAGCTGTAGTCTATTCTTTTAAAAAAAGAAAACAAGCACTGGTGAGGATATAGAAAACCTCGAATTCTCATACCTTGCTGGTAGTAGGGTGAAGCGGCATGTCAGTCACACCCTGTAACTGGTAGAAACTGGGATGCTGGGAGAACCTGACAGCCAGGTCCACTCTGATATATTAAAGAGTCACCTTAGCCACTTGTCCGTGTGTTTGGGACATGATCCAGCCCAACTCTCCCCGCTGCCTTCTGAGTTCTGCAGTGGCATGCTCACCTAAGGCCAGGCCTCTGCTGGGAGGCCAGAGCCTCTGGCTTCACTCCCCAAGCGACCACAAGAGCTGACGGGTTGGAACAGACCTCCGTGACCACGAGGTCAGACTTACTCCTGACCATTCCTAACCGTTTGCCTGGCTTTACAACCACATAAAAACAAAGCCCTCAATCACAAAATCCAACTTCGAGCCATTAAACGGGCTCCGGGTTATAAATAAAGACTTGTAACTGGAGTAATTCTACCTAGAAGTCTCAGCTTGGCCATTTTAAACAAATAACCCCAGAAGGAAGTGGCCATAATTCATGCTTTGTTCTGATTTTAAACTGTGAATAATTAACTTTACAGGAGGAAAAAGAAAAACGCGGACTTTTAAGAGCAGTTCAATCCAATAAATGTCCAATTTGAAAACAGATTACAACTACTGGCCCAAAAAGCCACCCTGATTTAACACTGTGGCAATTCACAGGCGATCAGTCAGTAAGGCAGACAAACTTCCCAGGCCCACACCCCTGCCCTCAGTCCTTAGACACTTGAATGCTAGATGACACCAAGGCTTGCAGGGTTTGTAGATTATAGAGAAGGCACACACACACACACACACACACACAGAGAGAGAGAGAGAGAGAGAGAGAGAGAGAGAGAGAGAGAGAGAGAGAGAGAGCAAAAAGCATGGTGGCCTATAATCCCAGAACTCTGAAGGCTGCGGCATAAGGAACACAAGTTTGAAGCTAGCCTGGGCAACATAGCAAAATCCTGTCTCAGAAACAAAGCAGATCAGAGCCTCTGAGGAAATTACACACGGGCTTATTCAGAGGCTTCAGTGTGAGGCTCCTGAAGCAGGGAGATGGTGTGGGAAAGGGGAGAGGGAAGGAATAAGAAGGAAGAGGTGTATACACAGGCAGACAGACAGACAGACAGACACACACACACACACACAGACACACACACACACACACGCACGCGCGCGCGCGCGCGTGTTCACAGTTCCTTCATTAGAAGTTCTGTGACCTTGAAGACAGCCTTTAGTTTCTCTGAGCCTCTGGTTCCTTATCCACCAGTACAAACAAGGCCACCAGCTCCCAGCATTGTAGGTCTCAATAGGCAAATCCCAGGTTGCCTGACGGGATCACGTCACACCTCCCCTGTGGCCTGAAGCACAGACAGTAGGGTCTAACCTGAAACGTGGCTCACTTCCTTTTGGTGTGATAGCAGAAAAATGGAAACACAGAAAATGTTATTGTATTTTTTATTAAAAAAAAAAACAAATTAAATAAAAAAAACAATCCATGATGTATATAAAACTGTCCATCTGCCTGAGTCCATAGCTCACGGTGGGGATGACTCAGAAGGGGCAGCCAAGGGTGTGGCTGGAGCAGTCTCTTTTTCTTCATATCTAGGGGGCAGGTCCAGCGGAAGATGCCCAGTGTGTGAGCTCTCGGAGGAGGAACCTGGCCCAGAAATGGTGTATATGACTTCCCGATCTCTCTCAGAGGCTGCTCCCTGGTTCTCAGGAGTTGGGGTCCTGCTGGAGAGAGAGAGAGA
This sequence comes from Rattus rattus, assembly GCF_011064425.1. NCBI lineage: Eukaryota > Metazoa > Chordata > Mammalia > Rodentia > Muridae > Rattus > Rattus rattus. Next base: position 197,927,219 of record NC_046156.1, on the reverse strand, counting down.
GCAAGATCACGAGGGGATCTGATGAAAATGTGCCAGCCCCTAAGCCCTGGGCTTTTCTGAGTGTCATTCTCCCAGGAGCCTTGGCCCAGGCTAGCTGTCTCCTGGATTGGCTTTGTTGTCACTGCTGTTGTTGGACGGGTTCTCTCCATGTAGTAGTCCCGGTTGGCCTAGAACTCACAAACATCTGCCCATCTCTGCCTCCGGAGCGCTGGGATTAAAGGTGTGCGCCTCCGCACCTGCCCATCTTGCTTTCCTTCCTTACCTCCCCCTTACTTTTTCTTTTTAAAAGGCTGTGTGGGGGTGGGTCACGGTGCACGTGTGGAGGTTAGAGGGCAGCTTTCAAGAGCCGGCTCTTTACCATGTAGGTCCCCGGGATTGAACTCAGGTCGTTGGCTTGGCAGCAAACATTTGGACCCAGTGAGCCATCTTGCCAGACCCTTATTCTTTATTCTTCTTTATTCCGGTGGAGACCTTAAGACAGCCTGTTTCCTGCTGTTGTTGCCTTTGTCAATGAAAAGGCTCTAAGTGGAAAGGTACACACATCATATCTGCCAGCACCGGGGCACACATCCTATGTGCCAGCACCAGGGCAGGCACAGTCACTGTCTTCCAAAGGGGATACAGTAAGGTATGTGAATATGCAAATAGATCATTAAAGCCCTAAACCAAAAGCTTGACAGGAACACTAGTCACCGGAGAGGCTCCAACGGCAGGGGACTGACATTTTCATTCCCCTCTGCTGCTTCCTCAGTGGGCAATCTTAGACACACAATTCGCCCCTCCTGAGCCTCTGTTCCTTCATCTACAATATTCTGATGATGGAAGCACCTTCCACCCAGAGTGACCATGAAAATCAGAAAATAATGCAAGCCAAGCCAGATCCAGAGGTACACTACACTATAGCAGCTGCAAAAGAGACTTATTTGAAACCTCTAGACAATGGTGTTTAGGTTTGGGGAAGGAAAAAAAAATACAGCACTCATTATTAGATGTCTGTCTCCAATTGTCTGGTCTTTCTCACGGTGCACCAACATGTGCACTAAACACCCTGGTCCCCAGCTCCCTATGTGACACTCACGAGCCTGCTCTGTCCTCTGCCCACCTCCTGCCCCCTCTAATTAGAGGACCTCTCCCCCGACTTTTGTGGCAAACAGGGAAAACTTCATGCTTTTCTAGAACCTTGAGGAAGGGTACCTGTCTTTGGTCCCTTCATACCTGCTCTATGTGAGTGTTAAGGCTCTCTTTGATCCTAGGGGAGGAGGGGGCACTTGAGTGCTGACAGCTATGGGCACCAAGTCCCTAGGGTCTAACTTCTCCTCTAAGATAGCCAGGGCTACACGGAGAAGCCTGCATTGTTCTCTTCGGTGGTTCTTCAAAGCTCTGAGGCCCAGAGGCAGCTGAACATGGAGGAAGGAGTCTGGCCGGGCCAGGTCAAGGCCTCCTCCGTTGGAATACTGAAATCCTTCTGAACATGTTGAAGGTCCTCTGGGGCCTTGAACCTCTCCACCATTGGGACCATCAAAGCTCACAGAGCTGAGGCCCTCAGTCCTTGTTGCAGCTCCCAGTGGACAGCGGACAGAGGGGAAGCTACAGGAATGATAAAGATGCTCAGAGGTTTCCTAGCAACCCCTCATCACTCAGCCTCCGAGCTGTCCAAGGTTTCCTGGCTCAGTGCGAGCGGCGAGGCAGGCTCTCTGACATGCCACCAGATACACCCAAGCCTTAAAAGTGACACTGGCCTGGATTCACTGGCCTGGGATGACTACACATGCCTGCTGGTGACGGTTGAAGAGGAGTCTTACCTGAGATTAAAAAGACTGGAGTAGGAAGGTGGGTTTTCAATCCGGTGCAGGCTGTTAGCCCCAGGAGAGGGAGCTGCTGCTGAAGACTCCGCAAAGTAAGGTGGTGGAGGGGGCGGGAATATTATCACCGAGTCACCTGGGGAAACACGCGACCACAGGTTAGAAAACAAAATAAAACAAATGTAATGACATCTGTCTTGCCTCCCCCATAAAGGTCAAAACACCCTTAGTGCGCTGGGATAAAGAAGTGGGCCTGTGACAGTTCCATGTGAAGTAAAACAGGCTGTGGCTGGGAGGGGACTGCTGTCTAACAGGTGTTTCGGTTTGGGGTGATGGGAAGGTTCTGGAAGCTGATCTTGATGATAGTAATACGGTATTTTGAGTATATTTAACAATGTCACATTGCAATTTGGGGGGGTTTGTTTGTTTGTTTGTTTGTTTTGTTTTTGTTTTTCCAGACAGGGTTTCTCTGTGTAGCCTTGGCTGTCTTAGAACCCACTCTGTAGACCAGGCTGGTCTCAAACTCTGAGATCCGTCTGCCTCTGCATCCTGAGGACTTGGATTAAAGATGTGCGCCACCAACTGGCACATTTATAAAGCAGTTAACATAGGGCTGGGTGCAGGGGGTGGGGGATGGAGAGGGTAACTGGGATGGCTCAGTCAGTAAAGTACCAGCCTCAGAAGCAGGAGGACCTGAGTTCAAACCAATCCCTGGACCCCTGCAAGACACTGGGCAGGTGGCGTGGGGCTGCGATCCCAGCTCTGGAGCAGTAGAAACAGGAGGATGCTTGGGGTTTGTGGCTAGGCAGCCTAGTCAAATCAGCAAACCTTTGGTGGCAGCTGGAATCCTCATCTCACGTCGTATGACTGAGAAAGATACCAACATCCGCCTCTAACCCACATGTGCGCGTAGACTCACACAACACAAAATACATGCAAATTAAAGACGGTTAAGTGAGTGTGTTTTTTTTGTTGTTCTGTTTGAGACAGGGTCCCACCATGTAGCCCAGGCTAGCCTAGAGCTTGCTGTGTAGCCCAGGATGGTCTCAAACTCACAGAGAGCCACCTGCCTCTGCCTCTTGAGTGCTGGGATTAAAATATGTGGGATTAGAAACTGGCCCTAAACTTAGTGGTTCCTACAGGTCACCACAGTTTTAAACAAGCCGGCCTATAACTCTGAGTTTTCTCCAGACAAAGTAAAGCGTCTGCGAGAGTCAATTCACCACAGATTCCCAGTGGTGTCTTCTGCCAAGAAAGCTCCTCTTGCTTTCTCTCGAGAGTCTTAATTCATCAAAAGTCAGCTGCTAGATAAAGTGCAGAGTTGCTCAAAAACCGGACTCATGGCCACCTGCCACACTGTGCCCATCCTTTACCCAAGCTGCATGGGGGGCGGTCAAACCAAAAGAAAGTTTGGGGTTGTGTCTGCTTACTCTGAGCAGAGCCCCTGTATTTCAAGGAAGAGGGACAAGGGACCAGAAGCCAGCTCCAATTTGTCCCCAAATTCCAACCCCTTAGAATTCCAGCTCATAGCACCATGACTGCCACCCAAGAGGGATCTAGACAGGAAGCAGCATTTCTAACATAGGACTGGGGAAGGGAGGATTCTGATAGCCAGCCCTACCAGTTAACAGTGGAAGGAAGATGTGGAAGAGAGAACTCTACTTCCCATAGGGAGGACACCAGTTCGCATTAGTGGCAGGGCCTTTAAAATCCATTTGCCAGGAGGCGGGTGGGTGCAAGCCCGTGTGGCCCCAAGCAAACTCAGAATTCTCTGGCTCCAGCTCCTACAGCTGTCAGCTGCAGCTGAACAGCACCTGCCAGGAAGGACAAAAAGGACAGGAAGTAGCCACTTGTGTCCAGTGTTTAAGCACCACTTCACAGAGCAAACCGCTCAGCCTCTCACACCTGGTGAAGGTGTCCTCGTCTTCATCACCGGCTAAGAGCGTTTATTTGCCTAATGAAGAAACGCTTCCGACTGGCGCTCTCTGCCCTGGCTTCAGCCATCCCCCAGAGGCCACAGCAATGCCCAGAAAAATGAATGAATCTGTGAAACCCTGCTCTCCCTCACCTGTTTATCACTGGTGGGAGCCGACCCACGGGAGAGGCTCCCTTTGAACTCATCTTGTTGTCAGAGGATATTGGCGGTTGGCTGCAGAGATGGCTCAACGACTTAGGGGAGCGTACTGCTCTTTCTAAGGCTCCTAACACCAGCGTCAGGAGGCTCACAACTGCTTATAACTCCAGCTCTAGGGGGTTCAACATCCTCTTCTGGCCTCAGGAAGCCCTGCTCATGTGTATATGTACACACACACACACACACACACACACACACACACACACACACACTTACTTAAAAATAAAATATATCTTAGCTGGGAGTAATAGTGATACACGCCTTTAATCCCAACACTCAGGAGGCAGAGGTAGGCAGATCGCTGTGAATTTGAGGTCAGCCCAGTCTACAGAGTGAGTTCTGGGACATCCAGAGCTGCAGAGTGAGGCCATGTCTCAAACAAACAAATGAACAAAATCAATAAATGAAAAAATAAATCTCATTTTTTTTATACAAAGAAGATCTTAGTGGACCTAGGAACTGGAATTGAATATTCACTTTAACTATATACTACAGTATATAGTAGAAGGCCTGTAAAGCAAGCCCACAGGGCATCCTTAACGTGCTTTCACTGAAAACAGGCCTCTTGATGTGTGCTCACGTGTCCAAGATCTAGCATTGAGCATGTCTACAATGGAACAGTGTTGAAACCTGTAGACCCTCTTCCACAACCTCAAGGAGAGAGCTTCAGAAGCCAGGGATTCATAGGTGAGATGGGCACCAGAGAGAAAGTAAACCATGAGTTTTAAAATCTGCAACTTGAAAGGCATGCTAGGACAAGGGTACGTGTTCAGGAGCACCCTGGCTCTGTCCCCAGCCTGCACCAGATTCCTGCTGACGGGAAGTCCCCTTCTGGTGAACCCTAAGAACACATCTCAAAATACTCCCAGACCAGTGGAGGAGCCCCCATCTCTGAAGCATTCGTTACTTCAGAATTAAACATACATAACAGATACGTAACACTGGGGGAGCTCTCCTTGTATCTCCCAGAGTGTCTTCTAACAAGACCTGTGGCTAGTAAAATACCATCCCATCTGTGAGTGCTGGGGAAGGCTCTCCGCATAAGCTGGTCTGTACGTGGCTGTCATCTGGCCAGCTCCTGCCTCTTGCTCCTTTGTAACCTTGGGTCCCTGTTTCTTCCCAGTCAGGCTAAGCTTGAGGAATCTCAGACAGTAAGCTCTTTAACCCTAAGGAGGTGTTTGACCCAGGATTAGGTCCTCTGTGAGTGCTAGCTAGTATGAGACTTGCTTTGTTACTATAAACATTTATAGATACAAATAAATGATCCAGAGAGTTTACATCTGCTCTTCCCCTCCAAGCCTGCTACCTCAGGAGACCAGAGGCCCAATGAGTTCATTCCCTCCACCCACCACCAGTGAAGGGCCAGAGGATGTCCCAAACCTCAGACGCGTCTCGCCTATTTGTCCCTTCTCTGTACCTCCACACTTTCGAACTCAGGAGGCTTCATTACCCAATCCTTCTATGTCTGAAGGTGATAGGCTGTGAGGGGAACCCCAAGAGTATCCCCTAGCTGAAACTGCTGCTCCATTCCAGCATGAGAAGAACTGGAGAGATGGGGGTCACTTGGCTGGTTCCTAAGAAAACAGAAGGTTCCAAGGCTGCCTTCATCCCCAGTCAGGGTCACTACTCACTGCCTTAATGCTTCCGCCAGGGTATACCACAGAATGTGTGTGTGTGTGTTGGTGGTGGTAGTGGTGGCGGTGGTGGTGGTGGTGGTGGTGGCAGGTATCCGTGTGCTCAACTGTGTACACATGTATGAGACAGAGAAGTTGAGAAAAGGAATCTATACAGACCCAGGGAAGTCTGGTTAAGTCTGCAACATCCACTGTGACCTGAGAAAGTGCACAATGACAGACACTTACCCACAGTGATGTGGACAGGCTCTGTACTGTGGGTGTGTCCACCTTCGATTTCAGAGGTATCTCGGCTTGAACTCAGGTTGCTTTTCTTCTTAACATGGGCCACCACAAAGAAACACAATCCTACGAGCACAATCAAGGGCCCCATGATCTGCAGAGAAAGGAAGCTGCAGATCTGGGGTTCGCCTTCTCCACTGTTTGTCTCGTTCAGTGGTTCCTGTGCCCAGTCTGAGCCACATCCTGGCACCCAGATGCCCAGTACGCTGATGAGCATGCCACTGGTCAGAAACAAGAACCCAAAGATGAGACACTGGGCAAACTGGCGGCTCTCTCCACAGAAGAAGGATTGGTCGGGGTCCTGATGGCCCTGCCGCTGTCGCTCCCTCAGTTGCAGGCGTGCCCGGGACCGGGCTAGAATCACAGTTCCCAGCCCTATCACTGCACAGGAAGGCCCAGCAATCTTGAGCACCATGCTGCAGTGTGAGAGAGGCTTATATTGGCACGCCTGGTACCCGAAGATGGAGAGCAGGACCCCCACACACAACAGGACTGCACCGAAGACAAAGAGGAAGAAGATGAGTTTGCTGACTTGTCGGTCCCTCTGGTCTCCGTCTGGCTCAGTAGTTCCTACAGAAGACATGGCCAGAAAAGAAAAGGCCTCCTCGCTGCTCCCCGATGTGAAAGAGGAATGTGTGTCCTTCCCTCCGGCAGTTGCAGGCTCTGCAAGCAATAACACATGTAAAATTACCCTGAGTACAGGAATCTCTGACCAGCTCTGATCTCTTGCTGGCCATTGCAGAAATCACAGAGGGGTGACCTGTCAGGAGGCGGAACTCCTCGCAATTGGCCTACCATAGAACAATGACTTGGCCTATGAGTCAGGTGGACTGGCATTCAGAGACTCCCAAATGTGTAATTTCATGAATATACCAAAAAAAAAAAAAAGAGGAAATTAAATTACCATGTTTCTGAGATAAGAAAATCTTTTTAAAAATAAATAAAATGACGGCCGTGTGGGTGTGGCTTTTCCTGTCCCCAGACCTACAAACTCATTTCTCCAGGCAAGAGAAAAAAAACATGGCAGATAAGGGAAGAGCAACAGGGATAGCTTCTGAAACGACTGCCTGGTATGACGTCAGAACTGCTCTGATCACTTTGGTAAATTCTTGCCCAATTTACTAACTTTCCACTTCCTGTTTAAGACTCCAGCAACTTTTCATTTCCCGCCGTCTTGTAAGGTTGCCTCGCCACACGACCCAATGTCTCCATAAAACAAAAGGGTGGTTCCGAAAGACAGTGGGTTTGTGGGCGTTTACGTTAATTCTGTCAAAAATGTGACCCTTGCGTTTTCAAGAAGCAAACTCTGAGGCTGCCCAGACACCCTGCCCCCGACGGGCAGCTCAGTTTCAGGACACTGGCATGACCTGAGAGGATCTGGCCCAACAGGTAAAGTCCAGCCCTATCGCCAAGGTAGACAGTGCCCTCAGGTAGGCAGACAGGCCACAGCAGGTGGCCATCAGTCACCCTCCTCCACAGTGCCACCTACTTCCACAGGGGCTTAGAAGCAGCGAACAGCAAGTAACTACAGAACACAGAAGGCTAACAAAACTTGCTGGAAAACCAAAAGTGGAACCAAGTGGAAAAGACCTTCCACAAGGCCACACAAGGTCATGGTGGCAAACACCTTTAATGGGAGACAGAGGTAGGAGGATCTCTAAGTTCTAAGTTCAAGGCCATCCTGATCTACAGAGTGAGTTCCAGGACAGCCAGGGCTACATGATAGAGAATATTAGATCCTAACCTCGGCAAGCAGCGATTAGAGGGCATGTTGGTTCACACAGCATTGATCTTTGAACCACTGATCTCATCTCACTCTGGTGAATGAGAGTAGCACTCAGGAGCACAATCTAAAGTCAGGCAGAACATATTCAAACACAGAAAAGCTTTCAAACCGACCTTGCCGTTCACACTCATGATCATATGAAAGAATTCACGGCTCCAAGGCCAAGATCACCCTGACAGGCTCATGTGTAAGGAAGGTGTTTGGGTGATGGAAGGAGACAGATGCTGCTGCTGATGTTTTCCCAGGGAGAGGGCGATAGAATCAGAAGGAAGTGGAAGAGGGGGAAAAAGGAAGCAGAGGGGTGAAGGAAGCGTTTCTCTTGAATTTGCAAAAGCCACATTCCATGAAGGTGCTAAAATGGAAGACTTAAAGCATCCTGCTACTTTTAAAACTCATCTTCCCCTGAATCACATAATCCCACAGCTGCTTTTCCAGAGAAGGACCGCCAGTTCTGTCAGGAACTCACTGTGTTCTTGGTATCTTCGGCTTTGCAGCCAGTCTCCGGGCTTCAACTCTTTTAAGGCAAACTTCCAAACACCGACAATACAAGCCGAGGAAGCACCAAACTAGGTTTGTAGTTTCTTTCACTCAGGGACACCTACTAGCACATATGTTAGTTCCTGATCCAAACTAAGGTGAGGAATACTTCAGCGGCCCCCTTAAGGGTGCACTCAAAACAGGGATACCTAGGGACGTCCAAATAGATGGAAAATTACATAAGAAACTGAACCTTTTTTTCTACTTTAAACTCAGTTTCCTCACAAAGCCAAATCCGTCCTAAGTATTCTTTTGCTTATTCCAAAAGCCAGACCCAAATCAACAGCACATCTCTGAGTCCAAAGCCCGGGAGGGTTGGCAAGGCCAGGCCAGGAGAGGAGAATGTCTTTGCGGGGACTCGGGAGCAGCTGTGGTTCCCGGGGAGCGGCTTACCTGCCTTAGTCCTGGGACTCTCCGCCACACCCCTGGCTCCACGCACACCCTCTGCGCGTCCGGGCGCAGAGGGCGGGCCTCCTCCGTGTGCAGAGGGCCAGGCAGTGCCGGGCTCGCGGGTGCGGCGGCCAGGCGGGGCAGGGCAGGGCTGGCCGGTGGGATCTGGCCGCCGCCGGGCGCTGCTTTCCTGGGGCACCGGCGCTCCACTCCGGAGTGCGGAACTAGGGTCAACTTCGCGGCCCTGGGACCAGAGGATTTGTCGGTGCGAGCGAGGGATCCGGCGTGGGGTGAAGGCAGATGGGCTCGCTCCACCAAGTTGTGGATACCAGCGAGTCCAGATTGTACCCACTGGCAGCCGGGGCTGCGTGCAGTGGCGACACGGAGGCAGGCAGCTGAGAAAGGAGCTGGTCCCTTAGCAGGCTAGGTGCAGCGATCCGGGAGGGGGAGGGGGCCTGCTGTGGGATAGCCGATCCCTGAGCAGAGCAACAGGGAAAGCCCAGGGCCTCGGTCTGTGGCTGAGCAGGGATCCCTGTCGTTCTGACGCCACTGCCAGTCGAAGGCAGATGGTCCTTCTACTGCTCTGAGACCTTGACAGGGTTTCAGGACCTAGAGCCTCACAGGGAGCTTTGTATAAGAGAATATGGGGACCCCCCCCCGGGACTCATGGAGAATAAAACCCGTGGAGACCTCGTGTGCTAGCATTCAACATGACAGCCTAACTCCTAGACTGAAGCTTATCCCCAGCCGGTCCTGTGGTGGGTCACCCTTGTCCCTTTCTGGTCATAGATTTGCATCCAGCCCTCCTATGCCATAAAACACCCTTCCTGGTGCTCCGGAGATTAAACTGTTAACTTTTCCTGCCCTTGAACAGTGTGTCTGATGGGTTTGCTAATCCCCATGCTATTTGTAACCTGCCCCGTGACACTTGACAACTATCCAACTGTGCTAGTTTCCACACCAGAGGTCAGGCCTTTGTGAGAGGTGAGTCAAGTGCGCTCTGGGCCCAAACACAGAGGCATTGGGAGCTCTGGGGACTTTCCCACCCTTGCCTTTTCTCCCTAGCTTCCTGTCACCTTGAAAGCCCATCGGTTCTTGTTAGCTTCCTGATGGATGAGTTAGACTTGGTAAGAAGAAGCAGAGAAAGGGGTCACAGTGGGGTCAAAACGGTTTTAGGGCTGGCGGAGTGGGAAGGGTGAGATGGGGACTGGCCACAGCAGGAAACACACAGCCATGGGAATGTGGCGGGGACACTGGTCTAGTGGGTCCGATGTGGGCTTTCTCACAGCCAGGGTGCTCTGAGCACACGGTCTCTAACACGGTAGACTTACATCATGGCTAATATCAGTATTCAGCACACAGCCGGCTCTTCAGGGCATTCCTGACTTCCCCAGCAGCCCACGGTTTCCTTCTGTGTCTCCAGCTCTCTGAAAAAGCTGGGGTCATGAGTGGATGGGGACCAAGCAAACCAGTTCATTCAGTGAAGGGACTGAAAGCCCAGGGGTTGAAATGATCACTATGGCTGCTTCTACCTGGCCAACAGCCAGGGGTTCTGAAAGCCACAATGTTCTCTGGGTTTGCCTGTCACCCAGAGAACACACATGCTGTGGACTTAGGAAATGCTTTTATTACATGGTCTCGTGGTGCTAGGGAGAGACCTGTACAGATCCATAAAGCAACTATCCTAAGGACATTGTAGTCATCCATGTCTTGGGTGGGGATATCTTGGTCAAAGTGTCAAGATATCAGCTCTGGACGGGCACCAAGGTATGCCCAGTTAGTGGGCAGAGGATGAATAGCAGCTGTTGCACACTATTAGTGAGCCCTGAGCTTTCTAAGAACTCAGGCAGTCACATAGGATCAGCCCCCTCTGACCCAGGCCTGCTAACATCTCTGCACTGTATGAGACAGGTTCTGTACCCATCACCCATCCTTCTTCCTCTCCCTTTTATTTGAAAGTCAGTCTCTGGCTGAGTTCTGTGTGGGCCTGTTGATACAGCTGCCCCTCCAGTGCCACATGACTGCGGGCTCGCCACCCATGACAGACCTGAATGTCCTGGCACCAAGGACAATCAGATTAGCTTCCCCTTGGGATAGCCACTGTTTGTGTCTTTTGGAGCTGGCTTGACTGTATCAAAGCCTTGGAAACCGATCATCTGTCAAGTATGACTTCAAGGTGCTGTCTTCAAATCAGGCCTGGTCTTGGGAGAGAGACGTCGAGGGGTAGCATGATCCAAGGCTGGGACTCCTCCCCAGCCTTTAGGTGGTGAGAAAACATACACACAGATGGCACTAAGAAGAACAGCGTCAAAACAGGATTTTAAAACTGTATGAAGTCAGGCACAAGAGTGAAGGCCTTTAATCCTAGCTGAGGATCGTGAGTTCAAGGATAGCCTTGACTACAAAACAAGTTCCAGGTTAACCTGGTCTATGTAGTGAGACTCTATCTTGTAAAACAAAATGATACTGCCCCCCCAAAATACTGGATACACCCCAGATCCATCCAGTCTCTGAATACAGAAGAATAAAACAGGCGAGTGTTCACTTATTCACCCTGCAAATATTTACTTAGCATTTATAGAATTCAGTGGGGAGACAAAGAGAAAAGAGAAAGCTCAGGAGAAGAGCACATGGAGGAGGGGGATTGGGGTGCTCTTCTTAGTGGTGTGAGTGCTGGAGGTGTCTACACAGGTGGCGGCATGACACAAACTTGACGGGAATGAGGAAGCCACACACTTGTCTATTATTGTATAACTAACAACCCCAGAACAAGAAACATCCTCCCACAGTTCCTGAAGGTCATAAAGGAGGTCAGGTTGTGGGAGTGGCTAAGCTTGGTGGTTCTAGTTCGGGGTCTCTCCAAAGGCTGCAGGTCACCCTGCAGGAGCGGGGTCAGGGAGGTAGGTATGTGTAGGTGTGGCTGGGGCTGGGGTAGCAGCTTCAAGGTGGCTCAGGCACTGTTGCCAAGAGTCACTCGTTTCAGAGAAATCAAAGAATGTCCTCACAAAGGAGCAGCCGGCTTTCCCGGAAGGAACCAGAGGAGCAGAAGACGCAGGGTCTTTCCCGGAGTAGCCTCTGAGATTCCATTACCTTCCTCCACTTCATTCCAGCCCTCAGGATTGAGCCGCTAAGCCAAGGGGAGGAGAGATTAGGTTACACATCAGAGGATCTGCAGACAAGCTTTATGATATGAGAAAAGAAGGAAAGAACACTTTAAGCAGAGATAACAGCAGCAGTGTGAGAGCTAAAGAAATGGCTTAGCACTCTTCCGAAGGACACAAAGTAACGGTTTAGTTTCCAGCCCTCACATTGGGCAGCCCATGAAGACGGGAAACTCCAATTCCAGGGGATCTGACGCCCCCTTCTGGCCCCTGCAGGCACCAGACAGGGGTGATAGATGCACGCCTGAACACACACACATAAAGAGAGTAGAAATAAACCTTAAAAGCCGCGAGGGAACAGAGAGATGGTTCAGCCATTGGTAGCAGTTGCTGCTCTTGCAGTCGTCCCAGGTTCAACTCCTAAGGCCCATAACTGGTTTCAGGGATTCAATGCCGCCTTCTGACCTCTGCTGGCACCGGACATGCAGCTGGTGCTCAGACATACATTAAGGCAAAATATCCATATGTGTAAACATTCTTTTAATTTAATTAAAATTCAGGGAGGGGCTGGGGATTTAGCTCAGTGGTAGAGCGCTTACCTAGGAAGCGCAAGGCCCTGGGTTCGGTCCCCAGCTCCGAAAAAAAGAACCAAAAAAAAAAAAAAACTAAAATTCAGGGAGGGCTGGGGGGAGGCTAGGCATGGTGGAACTCGGAAGTACTGGGGAGGCAGAGGCAGGCAGATCTCTCTGAGTTTGAAACCAACTTGGTCTACATAGCAAGTTTCACAAAGCAAACTCCAGGACAGCTAGGGCTCTGTTACACAGAGAAATCCTGTCTGGAAAAAAACAAAACACAGACACAGACACACACACACACACACACACACACACACACACACACACACACACACACACACACTAGCAGAAAAGCTCTGAGGTGGGCATTTGTGTGTTTGGAGATGGGCAGGAGGCCAGGGTAAGTGAGGTAGGTGTGAGCAAAGTGGTCAGGACGGTAGAAGAGAAGAGATGCACAGGACACAAACTTAGCGCTGGAAAACAAACCCTGACAAGGCAGACCCAGCAGGGGCTCAGGAACACCTGGACTGGGGGAGAGGGAAAACCTGCCAGGGGCAGGCGGGCGAGCAGGCGAGCGTCTCAGTGGAGGCAACACCATGGGCTGGCTCTTGAGCCTGGCATACAATCTGATTCGGTTGGCTGGTTGGCTGGTTGGCTGGTTGGCTGGTTGGTTGGCTGGTTGGCTGGTTGGTTGGCTGATTGGTTGGTTGGTTGGTTGGTTGGTTGGCTGGCTGGTTGGCTGGTTGGCTGGTTGGCTGGTTGGCTGGTTGGTTGGCTGGCTGGTTGGTTGGCTGATTGGTTGGTTGGTTGGCTGATTGGTTGGTTTGTTGGCTGGTTGGTTGGTTGGTTGGTTGGTTGGTTGGTTGGTTGGGTGGTTGGTTGGTGGGTGGTTGGTTGGTTGGTTGGTGGTTGGTTGGTTGGTTGGTTGGTTGGTTGGTTGGTGGTTGGTTGGTTGGTTGGTTGGTTGGGTGGTTGGTTGGTTGGTTGGTTGGCTGGTTGGCTGGTTGGCTGGTTGGCTGGTTGGTTATTTACAGATGGGTTCCCGGGGGCAGGTCTGGGGCATTTAGGTACTAGGATTGAGTGATCCTCCTGCCTTAACCTTCTAAGAAGCTAGGGTTGCTGATTCATTCATTCATTCATCCATTCATTCATTCATTTACTTAATATTTAATTTATTTGGTAATGCTAGATAGCAATCTCAGGGTCTTGCTCATACTAGGCAACTGCTCTAACCTGAGCCACTGCTTTGAAATTTTTAAAAATAGAGTATGTGTGTGTGTGTGTGTGTGTGTGTGTGTGTGTGTGTGTGCGAGCTGTAGGGTTATGTGAACATACACATGCAGTGTCCACAGTGGCCTGAGGTGTTAGGTCCACCAGAGTCACCGATGGTTGTGAGCCACCCAACATGGGTACTGGGAACCGTGTGTCAACCCTTCCCCCGAGACTCCCGGATACTTCTCTGAAGCTGCCTTGCTTAATCCCACAACCCAGCCTTGCAGCAGATGCTGCCAGTGTTCAGGGGCTTTTTTTTTTTTTTTAATTTCTCCTCAACCCAGGAGACATGGGGAGAGGTTGACTGACCAGCAATTTAGAATGTAAGGTTCGGGCTGGGTACCTCAAAGGCAACCTTACACAAAGGCAGTCACAGTTCGTAGTCGTTTTACAGCCTGGGTGGTGCTGTTGGCCTCACGTGGCTGATAACAGCTCTGCCCATGTGCCTGGTAGCCAGGACTGTGGAAGGTATGCGTTTGTTTTGGGAAGAGGGAGTTTGCCTGGAGCACTTGTGGTTTTACTGGGGACAACATTTCTGTACTTTGTCAGGGGAGAGAAACACCCTCAACACACACGAAATGCTCTGAGGGTTTAGAAGAAATGAATTTGTTGCAGGGTCTGAAGGTAAAATGGTGGTTTCCCGGCATCTTGTTCAATTCTCTGCTGCCTACGGGACCCCAAAGGGTAGATGACTTCTTCCCAGCATAAAAAGGGGATCTGCTAGGCTGAATTTTGATATCACCTTTGCCACCTTACTAATTACAGGTCTAGGGCAAGTAGCATGTTCCCTATGCCTCTCAGATGGGAATAACAAGACCTAGCAGAAAAGCTAAGCGTATGTCAGGTGGAGGACATCAACAAATGATAGATAACCTCAGGAGAGATGAGGATGCTCCCCGAGACCCAGCCAGATCACGGTGTTGCAATGGTTCGAGCTAATCCCTACAGCAGCCCTCTCTGTCCCCTCTGGGGTTGGGAGGATTGCCTCAGGTGGTTGCAGACACGGGCATGTCTACACAGTCACCCTGTGCTATCGGTCCTGTGTCTCCACCTCTGTGGTATCTATGTTTATAGCACTTGTAAAAGGTGTCCAGCTGCCGCTGGTTTCCCCAGAGGGACATGTGACCTTCCAGAGGTGATCTTACAGCCAGTCCACGGCCTGGGCTCAGGTACTACCTGCCCCACTTCTCCCAGCTCCTTCCCTGTTGGTTGCAACCCAGACTCCAAATTCTCTCTCCAGCCCCTCCACTCCGTGGGGACCACTGTTAACTCCAAGATGGAGTCAAATCAGTTTACTATGCTCTGAAATTACAGCCCAGTGAAGTACCTTGGCCTCCTCTGGAGAGGCTGTGGGCAGGGTGATGGCAGATAGAATCCTTCTGATTTTACCTGCATAGGTGACTTGCCTGTTTTAGAGAAGCCTGTGTGAGGGAGGCACTTAGGGATAGCTCTCACCGTGGCCTGACCCAGAGACCTAGGTAGGACCCCCTGCCTTCCTGAAGCGCTGCACTACCCAGGCCACAGGTCTGGTGGGTGTAGGGCTCTTCCCAGGTGTGGCTAGAAACCCTCAACTTCTCCACAGTAACTTCTGGCCTAAAAAACAAAACCGAAAACCATTTTTTTTTTAATTAAGTAATAAGAGTCTAACACCTGAGAGCTAGGAGGGTTTGATTAAATAAAAAGGCAACTTGGCAGGAAGCCAGCCCAAGTGCCCCACATTTTAACAAAGGGCTTTTTGTGGAAATCACAGACTACAGGTAGAGCTGGAGCAGGAGGCCTTGTCATATCAGCAAGGGTTGTTTTTTGACCTCGTTTGTAAGGTTGGCAAGAGAGGTAAGCGTACGCAGAGAAGGACCAGTCGTCCTGTATGCTGGGTATGATCCTGGAGACACAGTTACCTGAATTCTCTCAGCACCTCCCTCTACCCACGGCCAGCCTCAGCTGGCCCCCTGCAAAGGTGTGAATGCCTTGTATGTGCTGAGTGGACTAGGAAGTGGGTATAGCTGAGATGGGACCGTCCCACAAGTGCAGACAGGTGGCCACCTGTTAGGGACCTCCCAGATTCACTGACCCGGAACCAGCTCAGTGCTCTGTAGGGGACCCTCTGCCTCCACTTGGAAGCAGTCATGATTATTAATCAGCTTTGAGTCAGCCGGGGACAAACAGACTCCCATTCATCCTTTACAATCGTGGCTGGGTGCTCTTTCCCAGTGAGGCCTTCTAATCTAATGGGCCCTGGTACCTATGCCACCTGTGATTCTGTATTTACAGAACATCTGTTTTACAGTCAAGGCCCTTACCTGAGCTATTATCTTGTTCACAGCTACCCACACACATACAACCGTGGGGTCACTTCCTGCCCTTCCATCACCATTGGTGTTTTGGAGTTTCTTGGCGTTTAGCATCTGGCTGGTTCCTGTCACTCCAAATCCCACCTTCATCCTGCTCCTCTTTAGCCTCTATATGGTGGCCCACCAGGAGCCCAAGCCTTGTTATCCAAGTCCTCCGTGTGCCTCAGCTACTACCATCTGCCTGCTTAGCCAGGACCAGTGGTGCCAAAACAGCCCTCCTGCCAAACGGAGGCTGCTGCAGCGTCAACCGCGCATGTGCCACATACCCAGCGATTCCCGCGGCATCTGCTGCCCTGTATAGTCATTGCCCATCGTGTTGGTTAGCTCTCTGGTCCTACATCAAAATGTCCCAACAAACCAAAGAGCAGAGACTGGTTTGGGCTCAATGGTTCATCCCTGATCACCAGGCCTGGGCCTGAGGCAAAGCGTAACCTCACTGTGGGAAGTGCAGGGCCAGTGTGGGCCAAAGCAAAGACAGGAAGGAGGAGGGGCCACAGCCTCCATATCGCATTGAAGGGCGTATCCTAAGGCCTCACTTCCTTCTTCTAGGCCTCACCTCCTCTTAGTACCACAGGCTGGCCACCAAGCCCACCACGCTTTAGCACATGGTCTTTGGCGAGCATTTAAGATCTGAACCTAAATACCCAGAACCTCTGCCTCAGTAGCTGAGTTCTGCTGCCAAAAGAAAAAGGCAACTCAAAAGCCCACTGCCACTTTTGTGAATCACCATCTTCTCAGCTAAAGCGAGGCCTCAACAATGTCTGGCCAACACAATCCCCGGCTGCTCCTGGACTCACAGAAGATTGTGAAGCGCACCAAGCCCTTTCCTGTGCCCAGGTGACCTGGCTGGCTCAGGCCGCAAAGATCTTCCGACCAGACAACAAGCAGGTGAACCTCAGCCAAGCATACCCTACCTGCCGCGTCCCTGGCTTAGATCCAGGCTGCTCCTCAATTTGCTATTACCTGCTGGGCTCCCAGAGCACAATGGCTGCCAACCACAACTGGTGACTTCAGGTCTTAACCTCCTGCTGTGGCCGCGCTCTCCCCACAGACCGCCCCCCCCTTCCCCGTCCCAGCATGGTGACTAGACTGGAACCGGCATGTCTGTGATTTCATCTTCCATCCTGTCACAAGCTTTTCCTCAAACGCTTTTGCTGTTTCTTGCAAATGGCCTAAGCGGGAACTACCTCTATCTCTCCACAGGACCTAAAACAGGTTAGCAAGCTTCTTGTGTCGTAGGCCAACAGTAAATGCTCCAGCAAGGCCGTGGGCCCATCCAACTGTAGTCATGGGCACTGAAGTTAGAGTTTCATGTAGCCTTGGCACCACAGAATCTCCTTTTCTTTAAGTACTCAATTGTCCTTAGCTCCATGACAATACAAGAAAAAAAAATGACAGCCAAGATGGGACCTTGGATGGTGATTTGCTCACTCCTGCACTAATCGGTTAGACTTTAAAAATGAAGTATTCCAGAGGACCCAAGTTCAGTTCCCAGCACCCATATCAGGTGGCTCACAACCATCCCCAAGGGACCAGTGCCCTTTTCAGCTCCCCCTAAAGATACTTACACACACACACACACACACACACACACACACACACACACACACACACACACGGGAGGGGGGTGGGTCCAGGAAGACAGTAATAAAAATATCACCAAAAACCTACCCTCCACTTAGAAGCTACACTAGTGCCATCTGTCTGAACTGACAGACAGTCTGAGCTGTCTGATGGCTCAGTGCTCAGATCTGTGAGGGCTCAGTTTCCAACAAAAGAAGGCTTGGACAGGACTTCACGGTTGCTCTTTGTCAATTTGGGGCCTTAGCATAGTAGCGGCCCCTGCTTCTCAGCCACATGCCAAGTGTCTATGCTGTTCCCGATTGCATGAAGTATTCACACACAGTTTAGGGGAACTTTGTGCTTCTGACCAGGTATTGCTTCCCCATCTCCAATTTAAAGAGACAGTGCTCTTTCTCTGCTCTTTCACGATCTAGAGAGCTATGTGTTAAAGCCTACGGCATGAAAAAGGTATGCCTACACAGGAAAGGTTAGAGCATGGTCGTGGTTGTACATGTCCAACAAAATACCTGAGGAGTCCAAAATCCACAGGTCCTTCAGATCCACAGCACATAGACAGCCTGTAACAATCCAGACAGTCACTGGGGGAGAAGCAGCCTCACAGGCATGACGGTGTGGCTCAGTAGAAGAGCGCTTGCCTAGCATGCACAAGAACTTGGACTTGCTCCGAAGTAGAGGAAAAGAAAAAGAAAAGAAAGAAGAGAAGAAAAGAAAAGAAAGTAAAACCCAGTAAATCCTAGGAGAGTGGAAGCTACTTCCACTTTACCACAGGATTAGGTTCAGTGTCCAATTACCAACCACAGAAATCTCAGGGCATACGAAGAGCAGAGTATGGACAATTCAAAAAAAAAAAAAGAAAACTAAACAAGTCAACAAAGACTCCCTTGGAAAAAAAGCCCAACGTCAAGTCTCCTATACCAGTGGTTCTCAGCCTGTGTGGGTCGTGTGTGACACAGGGCTCTCCCAAGACCATCAGAAAACACAGATATTTACATTACACTCCATAGCAGTAGCAAAATTACAGTTATGAAATAACAACAAATACATTTATGGTTGGGGAATACTACAAGGTGGGACCCGTACTGAAGGGTCGCAGCGTCAAGAAGGCTGAGGAGCACCATGTTAGGCGCCGGTGCTCACCGGTCTTCCTCTTCAAGAAAGATGTAGAGAAAGTCAAGGCGACAACGTAGGCACAAAATAGAAGCCAAGAAAGGAGTGTGGGAGCTGAAAAATGCAGTAAAGAGAATGAAATTTTCTCTGGGGAGATTCAAAGCCAGATTTGAGCAGGCAAATGAAGTATGGGTAAACTGGAAGATTGGATCACAGGACAGAATCCTGGGTAACAGAAAGAGGTGAGCGCGGCCTATGGGACACCAGCCATGACACACATCGTAGGAGTCTGGGAAACAGGGACAGAGATAATCTACAGAGAAAAAAGCAACAGTGCCCAGAAAACTGTCAAGTGACATATATATGTCACTGGAGCATAGTCAGACTCTCAGGGGCCTGCCCTTGAGTAGAACTGAGTCCCTCCCCTCCTCCCACCCCTCTGCCAGAACCCATCAACTGTGGAGAGCTTCACTTCAGCATCCACATCACCCTCTATAAGAGTTCCCAGCTATACCTCTCCTGGGCACATACCCAAAAGATGCTCCAACATATAACAAAGACACATGCTCCACTATGTTCATAGCAGCCTTATTTATAATAGCCAGAAGCTGGAAAGAACCCAGATGTCCTTATGGAGGAATGGATACAGAAAATGTGGTACATCTACACAATGGAATATTACTCAGCTATCAAAAACAATGACTTCATGAAATTCATAGGCAAATGGATGGAACTAGAAAATATCATCCTGAGTGAGGTAACCCAATCACAGAAAAACACACATGGTATGCACTCATTGATAAGTGGCTATTAGCCCAAAAGCTCAAATTACACAAGATACAATCCACAGACCACATGAAGTTCAAGAGGAAGAATGACCAAGGTGGATGCTTCAGTCTTTCTTAGAACGGGGAACGAAAATATCCACAGGAGGAGATATGGAGACAAAATTTGGAATAGAGACTGAAGGAAAGGCCATTCAGAGCCTGCCCAACCTGGGGATCCAGCTCATATACATTCAGCCACCAAACCCAGACAATATTGCTGATGCTAAGAAGTGCATGCTGACGGGAGCCTGATACAGCTGTCTGCTGAGAGGCTCTGCCAGAGCATGACAAATACAGAGGCAGATGCTCGAAGCCCACCATTGAACAGAGAATGGGACCCTTGTTGGAGGAGTTAGGGAAAGGATTGAAGGAGCTAAAGGTGTTTGCAACCCCACGAGAATAACAATACCAACCAACCAGAGCTCCCAGGTACTAAACCACCATCCAAAGAGTACACATGGACAGACCCATGGCTCCAGCTGCATATGTAGCGAAGAATAGCTCTGTTGGGCACCAATGGGAGGAGAGACCCTTGATCCTGCCAAGGCTGGACCCTGCCCCCCAGTGTAAGGGAATGTCAGAGCAGGGAGGCAGGAAGGGGTGGGTGGATGGGTGGGGGACACCCTCATTCACAGAAGAAATGGGAGGGGGATGGGATAGGAGGTTTGTGGATGGGGAAACTAGGAAAGGGGATAACATTTGAAATGTAAATTAAAAAATCAAAAAAAAAAAAGTTCTCTTCAGTGGCTTCCTGTCTAGGCTGTTACTTGGGGGTAGGGAGGTTGTTACTGAGGCCTTCCATGTCTCTCCCTCTCAACTGTGCATCTGCAGTCAGCGATATCGCAGCAAAAGTAGACTCCGTGCCCTTCGCAGTCAGCAAGATATGGGTCTCCACATCATTTCTGGCAAAAAAACACAGCCCACTAACACAGCCCCCTGCTGCAGTAGGCCCATGGACCCAAAGCTCTCGGAAGCTGCCCAGATCATGGACATCAACATGGCCCCTGGGTTCAGCACAGCCTACAGACATTGAGGTGGGTTCAAAGTCACAGCACAGACCATGGACATGGCTCTCGGTGGTAACGCCACAGTTATCAACACAGGCACTGGCTACAGGAGAACCATGACCCAAACATCACCATGGCCTCAGGTGGCAGCACAGGACACTCAGATCAGTTTGCCACTGGAGGTGGCATCACCGCCTATGGACGCTGACATGGCTTCATGCTGCAGCACAGAGCATGAGCGTCTGCAGGGCCCTCAGTAGTAACATGTGCCACTGACATCATCCTAGTCCCCAGCAAGGCATCACCGGCCTGGCTGGCTCACTGGGCTGCTGGTGGGTGCAAGATCCAGCTGCTCCGGGATATATATATTGTATGTGTGTGTTTATGTGTCATTCTCAATTGCTCTCCAGCTTACTTGTTGAGATAGTGTCTCCCTGTGAAACTGTAGCATACTGATTTTGCAAGACTGGTTGGCCAACAAACCCTAGGGACCCTCCTGTTTCTTCCTTGCTACGGTTGGAGTTGCAGACATACACCACCTAACCTACTCTTTCTGTGGGCAACAGGGGCGGGTCCTCATGCTCCTTGTACTTTACCCACTAAGCCATCTTCCCAGCCTCCTGTCCTTCAAACCATACCTTGTCCTATAGCATTATTTTATACCATGGGTAATGTCCTCTCTCCTTGCTCAGTTCTGCTCTCCATGCACACCCAGGGCGTTCTCTGTATTTGTAGCTTTGTCTCTGGTGAGGGAAAGAATATAGACATTATTCAACATATAGATTTCTCTTTTTCAGGAAATAAAATGATATGTTAACTTCTGTTTGTTTGTCTGAGACCGGGTCTTACTGTGTAACTCCAGCTGGCCTGGAATTAGACCGGGCTATGATGTAGACCATGGCCTAGATATAGACAAGGCTATCCTCTGTCTCACAGAGCATTGTCTGCCCCTGCCTCTGTCTCCACCTCCTGAATGCTGGGATTAAAAAGTGTACTACCCCCCCACTCCCACACCTTTAATTACCCAACTTTAAATTTTATCTTCAAAACAAAATCAAACCAGAAAGGCCTACTAAGAGATAGCTTAGTGGTTAAAGGCACTGGCTACTCTTGGCCCAGTACCCACATAACTGCTCACAACTGGAGTCCATAACTCTAATGCCAGAGAGTCTGCCACCCTCTCTGGCCTCCAAAGGCTTGGGGCACACATAAGATACACAGACATACATGCAGGCAAAGCACCCATACCTATAAAAAACTTTTGATGTCCAACTGATGAATGGATAATGAAAATGTGGTAAGTTCACGCAGTTAAATATTATTGAAGTATTGCTAGAAATTAAATTATAAAATTTGTGGGTAAATGGATGGATCTAGGAAAAAAAGATCATCCCGAGCGAAGGGTTCTTAACCCAGACTGAAAAAGACAGATAATGTATATTTTCTCTTATATGTAGATGTTAGCCTTTAAATCTTCAATGTGCCTGCTACAATCCACAAGATCACAGTGGTTAGATATCAAACAAGGGCCTGGGGGAAGGGGTAGGATCTCCCAAGGAAGGGAAAGTAGAATATAGAGCTATGAATAGATGGGGGTGGGAAGGG
Source organism: Rattus rattus (assembly GCF_011064425.1). NCBI lineage: Eukaryota > Metazoa > Chordata > Mammalia > Rodentia > Muridae > Rattus > Rattus rattus. Next base: position 197,905,225 of record NC_046156.1, on the reverse strand, counting down.
GAAAGGAGAGGCAGGTGAGGGGAGGGAACACTGAGAGGGGCAATAAAGACCAAGAGCCAGGGCTGGAAAGATGGCTCAGTGGTTAAGAGCACTGACTGCTCTTCCAGAGGTCCTGAGTTCAATTCCCAGCAACCACATGGTAGCTCACGGCCATCTGTGATGAGATCTGGTGCCTTCTTCTGGCCTGCAGTCACATATGCAGGCAGAATGCTGTACATAAAAAAAAAAAATAAATCTTTAAAAAAAAAAAAAAAAAAAAGACCAAGAGCCATTTGAGGAGCCATATGGAAACCTACAACTGTAGAAGCTTTTAAATATATATACATATGTGAAATAAATCTAAATGGAGCCACTTAATGATGGGAGAGAAAAAATCCCAACTAGACATCTTACACCGCTGCCTTAGTTAGGGTTTCTATTGCTCCAATGAAACACCATGATCAAAAAGCAAGTCGGGGAGGAAAGAGTTTATTTGGCTTCCACATTGCTGTTCTTCACCGAAGGAAGTCAGGACAGGAACTCAAACAGGGCAGGAACCTGGAGGCAAGAGCTGATGCAGAAGTCATGGAGGGGTGCTGCTTACTAGCTTGCTCCCCATGGCTTGCTCAGCCTGCTTTCTCATAGAACCCAGGACCACCAACCCAGGGGATGACACCACCCACAATGGGCTGGCCCCTCCCACCCCATTCACTAACTAAGGAAATGCCCTGCAGCTGGATTTTATGCAGGCATTCTCTCAATTCTCTCCTTCCTGTTAAGTTGACCTAAGGCAAGCCAATATTACCACCAAATGAGACCTCCAGGGCCAGGATCTAGTTGAATCATTGGCAATGGGTGCCTGACTGAGTGCCCCCCCCCAATAATTCAAGCTATTGCCAAGGTTATTGATCACTATGCACAGATTGATGGTTATGCTCTGCTGCTGAAGACAGCACTCACATGTGTTACTGAGCACAGAGAGCTGGAACTGGTGCTGTGGGGGCTCTCCTTGGTTGTCACCCTGACTACATCTCCAATTAACAAACACTCAAGAATAAAACAGCACACTTGTGAGTGATATTTTTTTTTGTCTCATATTACTTTATTTGGGTTATTTTTTTTTTGTCTTATTGATCTTTTTTTTTTTTTTTTTTTTTTTTTTTTTTCTTTTTCGAGCTGGGGACCAACCCAGGGCCTTGCGCTTCCTAGGTAAGCGCTCTACCACTGAGCTAAATCAACCCCTTATTGATCTTTTTGATTGTATATTATGTTTCACGATTTTTGTGGTTGTGGGTTGTTTTGTTTGTTTGTTTGAGGCTTTTATGGTATGTGTGTGTTAGAGAGAGAGAGAGAGAGAGAGAGAGAGAGAGAGGGAGGGAGGACAGGTTGACAGGTGGAGTTAGGGGAGTGGGGAAGTGGGAAGAAACTGAGAGGGGAAAGTGTGATCTGAATATATCTTATGAAAAAGTTTTCAACTAAAAACATGTCTGAGCACTTAGATTTAACATCGTGATCCATGGGTTCTATTTTTAAGTACGATTTTAATTTATTTTAGTAGCGAAAAAGTACAAATAAAATAAAGAAGCTTTAGCGACATTTTTCATTATATTTTTTCGACAATTTTATTTTTACTTACGTATATGGTTAACTTTTATCATAGTCTCTCCTTTAAAGACGTTTTATGGGGTTGGGGATTTAGCTCAGCGGTAGAGCGCTTGCCTAGCATGCACAAGGCCCTGGGTTCGGTCCCCAGCTCCGAAAAAAAAAAAAGAAAAAAAAAGACGTTTTATGTGCATGTGTGCACATGTGTATATGAGTGTGTCACATGTGTACAGGTTTCTGAGGAGGCTAAAAGAAGATCCCCTACACCTGGAGTTTCAGGTGGTTCAGAGTTGCCTGACAGGAGTGCTGGAATAGGCCACTCCCTTTTTGAGATTTTTAATTTAATTACAACATTTCTCCCTTTCCTTTCCTCTCTCTAAACCCTTCCTTCTGTATAATCCTACCTGTTTCTTCAAATCATGGCCTCTTTCTCATTTAGCTTGTAGGTTCTATCGAACATTTCTCGTGAAGCCAAATCAAATTCAACTTGGATCCTCTCCAAGAGTCCTGCACGCTCTTAGCTGTTGTTTCTCCAGCACCTTGATCATATTCTTAATAAGCAGTGTCGTATAAACAAAGTTAAACTGGTTTCAGAACAAATCGTGAGAAATCAATGCATCTTTTCCAAGTAACCAAATGCATTCTCAGGACCGTGACCT
>NC_046156.1:197562985-197587985 GCF_011064425.1 Rattus rattus | reverse complement strand
ATAAATAAATAAATAAATATTTCTTTAAAAAAAAAAAGAACAAGGTTGTGTATTTGTTCCCCAGCATCATTAACTAGGTGAATAAATACACAGATATATAATTTACCTTGAAATACATGTTATTTTTTGCTTGTTGGTGTGTGACATACCTTATGGTGTATACCACTATTTTCAAACCATGACAAAATCCGTATTTGTTATATTGCTGACTTGGTAGAAAATTGTTTCCTATCTTCTTTGAGTCTTTTAATATCTTTGTACTTTCAGTAATCTTTCATAATCACATCATATGCCCAACAGACTAATAACAGGCAGGCTCTTGACATCTGCATCGTGTATCTCTGAGGAAAGGGCTGCTAAGTGACATGAGATTTCATTTTTCCACAACATCATCTGGCAATCCACAAGGCATCAGCCTCCATTTCTAGGTTAATACGTTTTTATTTAATAAGTCTGCAATCATCTTGAAGCTAACTACATTGTGCGGTAGTCAGTAATCTTCTGGATGTCTGTCTTTGAATTAAGTTAGAGTCTGAATGATAATAATTCAAAATGATACTGGCATAAATAAGTTAAATTTTATTTTTCTTATGTCGACATAGGGCAGCCATGGCCTGGAAGGGCTATAAGAGACCCGTGACCTCACCCTCTTAATTGTCAGGGATTGTGGGACCTAGGAATTCACCTCAAGCAGTCAGGCTTGACAGCAAATGATGTGACCTGCTTGTTCAGCCATCTCTTCAGTACCTCCACTTCATGTTTTACTTTTTAAAAAAGATTTGACTATTTATTTTATTTATGGACATTTGCCTGTATGCCTGGAACCAGAGTTACAGACAGCTGTGATCAGATATGCAGGTATGGGGACTTGAACCTGGGTCCTCTAGAGGAGTGCTCCCAACTGCTGAGTCATCTCTCTAGCCGCTAGTTTCACTTTAAGGATATATTCCAAAGCACTGGGAGCAGAACCATTGGTAGATATTCGTATACCATGTCAGTAAAAAGACAGAGGAAATGTAATTATGTATCAATAAATGAATCAAGATTGTTAGATGCATAGGAAGGTATTTTATCCAATCTTGAAAAGAAGGAAATTCTGGTATTCTCAGCACAGATGCAAGAGATATGGAAGTCACCCAAAGTGAAATAGTGCCTAACTTCACTTACGGGCAGACCTGGGGGAGTCAGATACCTAGGGACAAAAGATGGATTTGGTTTGTAGGGACCCAGGAGATACTGTTTAAGGATTGTGGTGGTTTCAATATGCTTGTCCCAGGAAGTGGCACTATTAGGAGGTGTCTCTTTGTTCAAGTAGGTGCGTCACTGAGGGCATGGGCTTTGAGAGACCTTCCTCCTAGCTGTCTGGAGGCCAGTCTTCTCCTGTTTGCCTTCAGAACAAGATGCATAGCCCTCAGCTCCTCTAGCATCAGGCCTGCCTAGATGCTGCCATACTGTCACCTTGATGATGATGGACTGAACCTCTGAACCTGTAAGCCAGCCCCCAATTAAATGCTGTCCCTGTAAGAGGTTGGGGCTGGAGAGATGGCTCAGCGGTTAAGAGCACCCGACTACTCTTCCAGAGGTCCTGAGTTCAATTCCCAGCAACCACATGGTGGCTCACAACCATCTGTAAAGAGATCCGATGCCCCCTTCTGGTGTATCTGAAGACAGCTACAGTGTGCTTATATATAATAAGTGAATAAATCTTAAAAAAAAAAAAAAAACAAAAGAGTTGCCTTGGTCATGGTGGCTGTTCACACCAGTAAAACCCTAACTAAGATGGTGGTGCAGGTTCGGTGAAGCACAAGGTTATAGAGACGGTTGGTGGTAATTGTTGAATGGCGGCTACTGAGCCACATAGTGAGAACTTGTATGTATTAAATACATTTTACAAAAAAAAGTTTAAAAATTCCAAAAGTGTAGGTATTTTTTCACATCTATGCAAGACCTGAAAATAGTTGAATTTTGAGGATTTTTTTTTCGCCAAGAATATTGATCTTATTTTGAAATTCTATTCTTTTATTAAATTCTGCTTTAAAACACATGTCAATGCAGAGGGAGTGTGAAACCCCCTCCACTCAAAGTTCATACTTAAATCTAGAAAAGAAATCTCCTGTAGTTAGACCATTGCCCGAATCATGGAATGGCGTTTGCATTTATTCTCCTTATTCCAGTGATTTAAACATCAACCGTACGTTGTTTTTTTCCCTGTGAACTGACCTAAGGTGTCGAGCCTCGAGAGCCTGCAGCCTAAACTCACAAAGCATGAATCGTTATCCAAACCTGCATTTGGTAAAGTTCTCTTCAAGATGGGAAGTCCAGCCTTTGGGGCAATGTGCTATGAAGTCATTCAGTTGTCAGGTGTTAGTTATTTTATTTGTTTACGTTTCAAATGTTGTCCCCCTTTCTGGTCTCCCCTCCTCAAACCCCCCCATCCCATCCCATCCCATCCCATCCCATCCCATCCCATTCCTCCTCCACTTTGCCTCTATGAGGGTGCTCCTCCACCCACCCATCCACTCCTGCCTCACTGCTCTAGCATCCCCCCATGCTGGTGCATCAAGCCTAGACAGCCTCCCCTCTCATTTATGCCAAATAAGGCCATCCTCTGCTACATGTGCAGCTGGAGCCATAGGTCCCTCCCTGTGTACTCTTTGGATGGTGGTTTAGTCCCTGGGAGCTTAGGGTGCTCTGGTTAGTTGATATTGTTGTTCTTCCTATGGGATTACAAACCCCTTCAGCTCCTTCAGTCCTTCCCCTAACTCCTCCATTGGGAACCCTAGGCTTAGTCCAATGATTGGTTGTGAGTATCTGCATCTGTATTAGTCAGGTGCTGGCAGAGCCTCTCAGGGGATGTCTATACCAGACTCATGTCAACAAGCACTTTTTGGCATCAGTAATAGTGGCAGGGTTTGGTTTCTACAGATGGGATGGATCCCTAGGTGGGGTGGTCTCTGGATGGCCCCTTGTGATGGTTTGCATATGCTGGACCCAGGGAAAGGCACTATTAGAAAGTGTGGCCCTGTTGGGAGTAGGTGTGTCACTGTGGGTGTAGACTTTAAGACCCTCATCCTAGGTAACTGGAAGCCAGTATTCTGCTAGCAGTCTTCAGATGTAGATGTAGAACTCTCAGCTCCTCCTGCACCATGCCTGCCTGGATGCTGCCATGCTCCCGCCTTGATGATAACGGACTGAACCTCTGAACCTGTAAGCCAGCCCCAATTAAATGTTGTCCTTTATAAAAACTTGCATTGATCATGGTGTGTGTTCACAGCAATAAAACCCTAACTAAGACAGAAGTTGGTACCAGGGACTGGGGTATTGCTGTGATAGGCCTGACCATGCTTTTGTTTGGAAGAATGTGGATTTTGGGACTTTGGAGTTGGAAAGCAGTGGAATGCTTTAAATGGGGCTTAATGGGCTTTCTTCGTAGGAATTCAGGAGTCTCTGTTACTGAGAGTGATTTGAATTTCGTAGGCCTGGCCCAAGAGGTTTCAGAGGTGAAGAATTTTGGTATCTGCTGTAATGACTGCTTTTGTGGTATTTTGGTGAAGAATGTGGTTGCTTTTTGCCCTTGTCTGAAGAGTCTGCCTGAGACTAAGGTGAAAAGACCCAGACTAATTACATCGACCAAGGAAGTCTCAGAAACGCCCATCATAGATTTTGTTCTCAGGTTAAGTCTCATGAAGAGCATTTTTAATGAAAAAAGGGAAGTTGAGAAAGGAAAAAATAGAAAGTATATTGTTCAAGTATTAAAGGGACACCTGAAAGTGAAATGGAACTGAATTCTGTGTTCAAGAATATTAAATTGAATTAAGGGAGTAATGACCTCGGGGCAAGATCCCACCCAGCTAAATCAGCTGCAGGCAACTTAGTACAAAGCTTTAATCCCAGGAGACAGAAGTACAGATCTCTAAATTCAAGGTCAATCTACAGAGCAAGGTCCAGGACAGCCAAGCTCTGGCAGGGAAGGAGTTAGAAAAGAGGAAGATGGTGACAATGTGATAGAACAAGGGGGCCATGTTCCAGCTCCTGCAAGCAACAGAACTCAGCAGCTTTGGCCATGTGTCTCTGGCTTTATCTTCAAGAGGAGAAGGAGACGACTGGGACAATTGATGCTGGTTAGCTGGCGCTAAGAAAGAGACCAGCATCACTGAGGTGAAATCTTCTGGGATGTGTTTTCTGAGAGCACAAAGAAACTGTGTTCCAGAGACGCCAAGGTTGTACCTCGTACTGTGGCTGGATTTGGTAATGTGTAAGCGTCACCCAGGTGGTACTGGTTTTGAAGGTATAAAGGGGTCATGAAAAGCAGCTGAGGCTGGGCCTTGTGAGAAGCCAGGGAAGGCCATTGGTGAAGGTGCAGCCTTGGTTGCAATTGATGGCCCAGGACTGAAGGGGTCAGGCAAAGGAGTTGAGGCTTGGCACTATGAAGAGAGCCTAGGAGGGGCTATTGGTGAAGACTAGATGCAATGGAAGACCCCAGTGTATTGGAGACTCCAGTACCATGGGATGATCACCAAGAACAGCAGCAACAGTGCAGTGTGGGTCAACCTGAAGTTAAACTGCTACAGAGGACAGAGCTGGAGAAGTGAAGCCAGCCCTTTGGAGGATCATGTGTGGATCCCAGACATTGAAACAAGCTGTAACATTGAAGCTGCTTGGAGACAGAAAGATGTTAAAGATGCCAGGGTCACGGGCTATCGCCTGAGGATTGCAGTCAACCAAGATGAAAAAGGAGTTGAAGACCTAAACACTGCTTTGACATCAGACATGGAGATGGCAGAGTGTGAAGTTTGCCCAGCTGGTTGCCTGTCTTAATTTGGGGGTTACAGTTAAGCGATTAGATGGATCTCAGAAGAGACTTTGAACTTTGGACTTTTAACATTGTTAGTGCTGTTATAGACTGTGGGGACTTTGGAAGTTGGACTAAATGTACTTTTTATTATGCTAAGTTTAGGTCTGGCCCTCATAGACTCTTTTAAACAAGCCTATGGAGACCAGGGAGTGGAATGTGATGGTTTGCGTATGCTTGGCCCAGGGATTGGCACTATTAGAAGGTGTGGCCTTGTTGGAGGAAGTGTGTCACTGTGGGGGTGGGCTTGGAGACCCTCCTCCTAGCTGCCTGAGGATGCTCAGTCTGTTCCTGGCTTCCTTCGGATGAAGATGTAGAACTCAGCTTCTCCTGCCCCATGCCTGCCGGGATGTTGCCATGCTCCCGCCTTGATGATAATGGACTGAACCTCTGAACCTGTAAGCCAGCCCCAAGTAAATGTTGTCCTTTATAAAACTTGCAATAAAACCCCTAACTAAGACACCCCTCCTTTTAGGCTGTGTTCCATTTTTTGTCCCTGTCTTTCCTTTGAACAGAAACAATTCTGGGTTAAAAATTTTGAGATGAGTGGGTGGCCCCATCCATCAACTGGGGGCCATGCCTATTTATTGGAAGTGGCTTCTACAGGTTCTATTTTCCCTTCATTGGGTATTTTAGCTAATATCCCAGTTGGGTTCTGGGAACATCTCGCTTCTGTGACATCTGGGACTTTCTAGTGGCTCCCCCCAGGTCCCTACCTCTTACTGCTACATATTTCTATTCAGTTTCCTAACCCTCTGGATTTTTCTCCTTTCTTCCTATATCTGATTCTGGCCCCTTTTTCCCCAGCCCCCTCCTCTCTCCCTCCCAGGTCCTTCCCTTCCTCTTCCTCCTATGATTATTTTGTTTCCCCTTCTAAGTAGAATTGAAGCACCCACACTTTGGTGTTTCTTCTTGCTAAGCTTCATATGGTCTGTGAGTTGTATCTTGGGAGCTCTGAGCTTTTCCCCTAATATCCACTTGTCAGTGCATACCACGGTTTTGGTTTTTTTTTTTTTTTGTTGTTGTTTTTTTGTTTTTTTGGGGGATTGGGTTACCTCACTCAGGATGATATTTTCTAGTTCCATCCATTTGCCTATGAATTTCACAAAGTCATTGTTTCTTCTGGCTATCATAAACAAGGCTGCTATGAATGTAGTGGAGCATGTGTCCTTGTTATATGTTGGAGCATCTTTTGATTTGATAGTATATGTAAGCAACCCTGAAAATTCTACTAGAACTCCTACAGCTGATAAGCAACTTCAGCAAAATGGCTGGATATAAAATTAACCCAAATCAGTAGACTTCCTCTATACAAAGGATAAATGGGCTGAGAAAGAAATTAGGTAAGCAACACCCTTCACAATAGTCACAAATAATATAAAATACCTCGGCGTTACTCTAACCAAGCAAGTGAAAGACCTGTATGACAAGAATTTCAAGTCTCTGAAGAAAGAAATCGAAGAAGATCTCAGAAAATGGAAAGACCTCCCATGCTCATGGATTGCCAAGATCAACATAGTAAAAATGGCCATCTTACCAAAAGAGCAATTCTCAAATTCATCTGGAGTAACAAAAAACCCAGGATAATGATACTGTTATTCTCAACAATAAAAATTTCTGGTGAATCACCATCCCTGATCTCTAGCTATACTACAGAGCAATTGTAGGGTGTCATATAGGTGAAGGCAGCTACAAGACAGAATGAAGCCTGTCATTGGATGAGAAGGAAGGATGGGTGGGAGAAAAAGTTTGAAGGAAGAAGAGGAGACTGGAACAAAAGTTGACTAGAGAAGAAGCCATGGAGAGAACATGGAGGCGGATGTTAAGATTCCACTCTGTGTATTTACAGATTGTTATAAATGTTCTTAAGGGATGGATGTGCACACGGCTTTGTATGTTTAGGTGGGCAGTTATATCTTATCAATTGGATCGGAGCTTATTGTGTTGTGTGTTCTTTCATGTGGCGAATTAAGTTTAAGAGAGTGTGCGGCGGCCAGAGACACTGGGCTGCCACGGTGCAGGACCTAGTGGGGCTAAAAGACAGTTTTATTTTTTATAATTTTATATAGTAACAGCAATAGTGATAAAAACCACATGTTATTGGGACAGGGGCAGACAGGTAGATCAATGGAATAGAATTGAAGACCCAGAAATAAACCCACATACCTATGGTCACTTGATCTTTGGCAAAACATTCAGTGGAAAAAAGAGCATTTTCAACAAAAGGTGCTGGTTCAGCTGGCAGTCAGCATGCAGAAGAACGCAAATTGATCCATTCTTATGCCCTGTACAAAGCTCAAGTCCAAGTGGGTTAAGGACCTCCACATAAAACCAGATCTACTGGGGCTAGAGAGATGGCTCAGTGGTTAAGAGCACTGACTGCTCTTCCAGAGGTCCTGAGTTCAAATCCCAGCAACCACATGGTGGCTCACAACCATCTGTAATGGAATCCGATGCCGCCTTCTGGTTTGTCTAAGGACAGCAACAGTGTATTCACATGCATAAATTAAATCTTAAAAAAAAAAAAAAAACCAAAAAAACAGATCTACTGAAACTAATAGAAGAGAAAGTGGGAAAGAGCCTGGAACACACGGGCACAGGGGAAAATTTCCTGAACAGAACACCAGTGACTCAGGATCTAAGATCAATAATTAACAGATGGGACTTCATAAAATTGAAAAGCTTCTGTAAGGCAAAGGACACTATCAATAGGACAAAATGGCAATCTACAGATTGGGAAAAGATCTTTACTAACTCTACATCCAACAGAGGACTAGTATCCAAAATATACAAAGAACTCAAGAACTTAGACTCCAGAGAACCTAATAACCCTATTAAAAATGGTGTTCTTGTAAACCAAAAAATGGGGTATAAAGCTAAATAAAGAATTCTCAACTGAGGAATCTCGAATGGCTGAGAAACACCTAAAGAATTGTTCAGCATCCTTAGCCATCAGGGAAATGTAAATCAAAACAACCCTGAGATTCCACCTTACACCAATCAGGAGACCAAAAACTCAGGCAATAGCAGAAGCCTGCAAGAATGTGGAGAAAGAGGAACACTCCTTCATTGCTGGTGGGATTGCAAGCTGGTAAGATCACTTTGGAAGACAATCTGGCGGTTCCTCAGAAAACTGAAAATAGTTCTACCTGAAGACCCAACTATACCTCTCCTGTGCATATCCCCAAAAGATGCTCCTCATATAACAGTTGGCTCTTTTACTTATTTTCAGGTATTTATGATATCGTCAGGTGGCCTCATGTTGTTATATAAACACAACACACTATGCTTGCACAAACTAGATGATATAAGGCTTCTTTCGCCCAGACTGCAGACCTGTACGGGACACTACTGTGTTGAACCCTGCAGGGCATTGCAACCCGAAGGGAAGTAAGTGCTTGTGCATCTAAACATAGAAAAAAGTACAGTAAAAATAGCATAGGAATGAGCAGCTGCACGGTGCTCTCATGGGCCATCACGAGCGTCACTGGCCACTGGCCACTGGCCACAATAACACATTGCAGAGCATGAGTGCTCTTTAGGCTTCCTAGGGCATGTTAGGCCTGTCAGGTGTTTGGTGTTTGTTTTCCTTAAACATCTGCATACAGATGTAGAAGTCGCACTTAGTGCTATGGTGATATCTGTCTGTCTGTCTGACTATCTATCTACTTATCTATCTACTTATCTATCTATCTATCTATCTACCTATCTATCTATCTATCTATCTATCTACCTATCTATCTATCTATCTCTATCTATCTATCTATCTATCTATCTATATCTATCTATCTATCTATCTATCCTATCTATCTATCTCTATCTATCTATCTACCTATCTATCTATCTCTATCTATCTACTATCTATCTCATCTATCTATCTATCTATCTATCTATCTATCTATCTACCTACCTCTCTCTCTCTATCTATCTATCTATCTATCTATCTATCTATCTATCTATCTATCTATCTATGAGCTGTGATATTCTTTGCAGTTGGAATTGGCCTAGAAGTTGTAACTTGTTGACCCTCTTAGATGACAAAGACAAATACATCCTCTCGGTAGATGAGGATGGCTGGTGAAGATCTGCTTTAAGGAGCTCATCGCCTCAGCCAACACCCAGATTAGCCGAGTAGAGCCTGTTCGGGTTGTTTCAGGAACTGTTCTGACAAGGTCAATTCAGAAGCAAACAAACCCAGAAGAAACAGAATGAATCCTGGGCAAGAAATAAGGAAAGGTCATTCCCTATAGAAGGGCTTCAGTTCCAACCTCTGAAGGAACATAAAAAACAAGCAATTTCTTTTTTTTTTTTTTCCCCTTGTGGAAATTTATGTGTCTCTTATAACCAGAAAAAAAAAAAAAAAGAAATTTCTGTCGTTTGTTACAAACATGACTTCTTTGGCTTGGACCACTTTTTTTTTTTTTTTTTTTGAGCTGAGGACTGAACCCAGGGCCTTGTGCTTGCTAGGCAAGCGCTCTACCACTGAGCTAAATCCCCAATCCCCTCAAACATGTCTTCTTTGGAAGATGACCTGGCAGCACCTATAAAAATCTGAGTACAGGACACCAAGGGCTCAGGAATCCTACTCTCAAGGCCTCTCCCAGAGGAGCTCTCGAGGGAGATTGTTCACACTGTGTCACCTAGTCTCCCTGGCCGACCTCGCATGCTGCTCACATCCAGTCCTGCCAAACCCACCCGCCAGAGTGACCTCGAGCACATGATTGGTTCTCAGTGCCTGTTTTCATCCTCCATGGTCTGGGGATAACTATTTAATCCTTACAGAGTTTTGTGGGGTTGAGGAAATTAATCTATGTAGGGTGTGGTCAGCTACTGTATGCTTCTGCTACTGTGGTAACTGTACTATGCCAGCTCTATTAGTGAAGAACAGAATCACTCTAGACCTCTCTCAGGAAATGGCATATGACCAATTGTGGTACGGTGACAGACAGTATGGCGTCCTAGATAGAGCAGGAGTGTAAGCAGAGCTTACATTCACCAGCAGGTAGGAGCCTAAGAAACAATGTAGAAAGAAACACATGTGATATGAACCTATGCTTGCAATGTAAGCAAAATGGAACTGCTGGCTTAGCAATACATAGACAGCAAAAGACAAAGAAAATCCAAGGGATGGGCCCTGGGGGTGGGGGTGGGGGATGGGGAGTGGGCTCAGGATAGCAGGTAGGAAGAGATAGAATTGGGGAAAAAAGCTTCAGAACCATTATAAAGATTTTATACTCAATAAAATGACTGAGCGTGTTGGCACTGGTCTACATAGCAGATTTCAGGCCAGGACTACCCAGCGAGACTCTGTCTCAAAAACAAAAATAAAAACTAAACTTAATAAAGTGGGTGGAGGAATGGAAGACTGGGGGTTGGGAGGGAGGGTTCAGCTGTTAAGAGCGGTGACTGCTCTTCCAGAGGGTCTGGGTTAGAGTCCCAGCCACCACACGTAGACTCCAAGTACCTGTGACTCCAGTTCCAGGGACCCAATGTCTTCTTCTGGCTTCTAGGCACCAGGCAAAACATCCCATACATGCACAATAGAGCACAAGAATAAGTGACTATAACCGAGGTGGTTGGCAGTTTGATTTATTTTCCCCAAATTTCAATTAGGCTTGAACATGCAGCTTAGGAATGGATGAATCTGTGGACTGCTTTACTTCCGAAAGTCACAGCAAGTTTAGCCAGCTTCTTCGGCATCAACATATACACTGCCTTCTGGATATCTTCTGAGGTGAGGGTACAGCGCTTTCTGAGGTTCATCCTCTGGCAGGCTTCCGTAGCAACGCGTTCAAAGATGTCATTGATCAGGATGTTCATGATGTCCACAGTATGAGATGATATACCTCTCTTGGGGACAACTTCCTTCCGGACTCTGTTTATGTAAAGGGAGTAATTTCCATGGCCAAAATGGATGCTAGAGCACCGTAAATGCTTTCTATACAATGGTCTTAGATGTCCTTTGATGTAGCGGTATCTTTTGAGGATGGGCTTGGCCATTGTAGATGTTGTTTCTTGTCCTTTAGGAATGGAGAGGAAAAGGGCCGGAGATTAGGGGTTGGCCTTCCTACGTGTCACAGTCATGTGGCCAGCGCTTCTCTCTGATTGGTACTTACCTTCCTATGTCACAGACACCTAGCAACAGCACTTCTACCCTGTTGCTGAGGACAAATTAGTTCCCCTCAGGCTTTCCTCAGAGTGGGAGGGTATTGCAAGGATTAAGGCTGACTTCAAGCTGAAAAGGGGAGTGTTCAGGCTTTCTGCTTTTTAATCCCATAGTAATTTACAATCATCCTATACAATTTGATCAGAATTGAAGCAAAGCGTGTCCAAGTAGGTGGTTGGCATAACAATAGAAAAATGAAACAAAAAGAAGTTAGCTTTTCTTGTGTCTGTGTGGAGGTCACTACTTACACAAACATGCATAAACTCATTTAATAACCACTGGGCAAAGGTCTTGGTCACCAAACCTAACAATCTAAGTTTGATCTCCAAGACCCATAGTAGAAGGAAAGAAACAACTTCCCCAAGTTGTCCTCAATCCCATGCATGTGCTGTGGCACACAGGTGCGCTCTCTCTCTCTCTCTCTCTCTCTCTCTCTCTCTCCTTCCCTCTCCCTCTCTCCTCCTCTGTCTCTCTGTCTGTCTGTCTCTCTCTCCTCTATCTCTCTGTGTCTCTGTCTCTGTCTCTCTGTCTCTGTCTCTCTCTGTCTCTCTCTGTCTCTCTCTGTCTCTCTCTGTCTCTCTCTCTCACACACGCACACCTTTCTTTCTCTGTCTCACACACATAAATAAACAACAAAACCAAAATAGAAACAACCTATTTGAGACCTTTATTTAGACGACAAAGCCTAACACTTAGTGAGGTAAAACAGCAAGGCACTTTTCACAGGGCAAGGCCTCCCCATCGCACTTCACATGTGCTGACCCCAAGTGGAAAACTCTCAACTGCATAGTTTGTGGTAGTGGGAGACCGTGTTCCCAATCCTCCCCCTAAGGACTCGCAGATTTCATTTTCACGATGTCGGTTCCTTAGGAGTAAGGGTGTACAACTGACGAATTCGAAACTCCCATTTTTTATTATTTAGATTACAATATGAACTGTGTTCATTAACTTTTTACAACGATAACCTCATTCTTGTGTATTTTATAGGCTTAGTGGCATGGTTTGCTGTTGCTTGATATGGTAGTTCTGTTATTAACCGGAAGACACTTTGTAGGGTAACTCTTACCGTGTGTCACGTTGGTATTCATTTAAGAAATCTTCATATGCTTTCTTAATCAAATCTACCCTTGAGTAAAATAAAAAAGAAGTAACTATGACAATAACTCATGAACATTTCAATTATTCATGATGGCCACTGCTATTAATAGTCCCATTAAATGTCCTTCAAAATGAGTTTCTGCACCAGAGAGACAAAGAGAGCTGTGTGCAGCTTCTAGAAAGCTGGTTTCTCCTCCATTTCTTCTACTTAAATGTAGAATGAGGGAAGATGGTTTGATGGCTGATAACTTTAAATTAGCTCTAATTTCTAAAAAAAAAAAATTATGTGTATGGGTGTCTGCTGGTATGTATGTCTGTGTACCATACGCATGTCCCTGGTGCCCGAGGAAGCCAGCAGAGGACGTTGGTTCACCTGAATTGGAGTCACAGATAGTTGTGAGCTGCCACATAGGTGCTGGAAATCAAACACATGTCCTCTGGGAGAGCAGCCAGTGCTCTAAGCTGCTGATCCAATTCTTCAAGATGGCTGGCCTTGTGTGCAAATGTGAACACCGTTCTGTTCACTGTCTCAACTGTCCTTCCTCCCTCCAAGACAGAAGCCACTGTTTGCTCTGCTTTTGGGTGATGGATCTTTAGTGGGCTCTCGCTAATTTTGCTTACAGACTCCTCTAGATGTAATCATTCAGTTTGCTTAATTATAGAACAGCTTTATTTGCTGCTACTCAGAATAACTACCAGGCAGTGAGCATTCATCTTCTCCTCCCCATCGGTCTGTGTTATAGTTTCCACTATAGTAACACTTGTGGCCTCTTTTCCCTGTCATTTTCTCCTGAGACAAATGCCTTACTTGACTGGGGAGGGGAGGCAAAGTAGACAGGCTGTCTTAACTCTTCTGGATTCTCTGACTACGGGCAGCTCGCCCCGAGGAAGGGATCACCGTGAGGCTCCTTTAGTGGACCAGTAGGTCATTCTGTTCAATTCTGTGCAACATAAAGAAACACTTGTTCCACACCTAAAGGCTGCTCTTTGCAAGACTGGTCAGTAAGAAAGGTGATATTTTGATCTCCATCTCTCTGGCTCCTTTGAATCTCTTGTTTGGACTTCGGGTGCAGAGAAGGAAAGCTGCAATATATTCCAGTGAATAAGATAAAAAAAAGCTTAAAAACCTGAAACAATAGGCTTTAAGCTAAGATACTTACAGAGTGTTCAGAAAAAAACTAGGAAAACCATCTTATAAATTTCATGGCTAAAATGAGGTAGCCTTAGTTAGGGTTTCATTGCTGTGAAGAGACACCGTGACCGAGGCAACTCTTACAAAGGTAAACACTTAATTGCGGCTGGCTTACAGTTTCAGAGGTTCACTGCCATGGGTGCACAGCAGTGTGCAGGCAGACATGGTGCTGGAGGAGCTGAGAGCTTACATCTTGATCTGAGGGCAGCCAGGAGGAGAGACTTTTCCACATGGCAAAGCTTGAGCATAGGAACTCAAAGCCTGCCCTCACAGTGATGCACTTCCTCCAACAAGGCCACACCTCCAAGGCCACACCCCCTGATGGTGCCACTTCCCATGGGCTAAGCATATTCAAACCACCACAGGGACTAACCTAAACTCTCTCTAGTCATTTAATAAGTCATTTAAACTGTGTATGTGTGTTCTATAAGTTTGTCTTTTGCCTGTCTGTGCTTCATCCTCCAGACAGGCTGGATGAAGGGAGAAACATCGTTCACCACAACAACCTTTAGGAGCTGTCACTGTGTTACTAACTAGGGCAATGCAGCAATTCTGATCATTTTGATGTCTCATACCCGGAGAGTATGAAAACTTTCACCTCTCTTTGCTTCTTTCCTGCTCCACTCCCCAGGACTTAGATGAAGTCTGGTATCTGTTAGCAAAGCACACAGCATCCTGGCCAGCATGTTGAGGCGCATCCTAGAGGTTCCAGAGGGTCCAAAGCTCTTTCAGACCCTTTGGCTCTGAGTCCAGGAGAGATGACATTTCCCCCAGACTCTTGCTTCATTCTGCCTTACGCTATTCCTGTTTGGGCCTGGGCTGTACCCTACCGTCCACCCGTGATTAAAGTGCTGCTTTAAGTTACAGGTTCTTATGATGACTGAAAGGTCCTTGTCAGACAACGAGACGTAAATTCACAAAAGTACAATGGGAGTAGATGCAACATTAACTTAGAGCAGAAAACTCAGCCTGCCACGCACGATGTCCTCGGGAGCACTGTATGAGATAGAATGTTTGAATGCACTGGGGGGGGGGCGGGCTTCTTAAAAGCAACAGCAACAATAACAGACTCCCGTGGAGTGAGAGTGGTTAAGGGTGATGAGAGGATGAATAGAGAGAAGAGGGAGCATGAGGTAGTCAATGAGAGGGGGCAGAACGGAAGAGGAGGACACAGGTTTCTGATCGAGAGACTCTGGGGCTGGGACATGGAGAGAGGCAGAGTTTGATGTAAACATCTTTCCAAGCCTTACAGATTGGGAATATCTGAACCATTCTTCCCGACTTTGGCAAAGAAGAAATTGAGAACAGAAAAGGGTGGGACTGGGTAGTACCCTCTGTGCTATGGAGACCAGTTTAGCTCTTTCCTGTTTGACATTTCCATGGTTGAGAGGGAGTAAACACCCTCCTCATTCCTGATTGACTAACACTTTCTGACTGAGGTCAGTTTCTTTCCCTGGCTTCATTCCCTAGATCCCTCCAATTGGCTTCCCTAACTTTACCAGGTCAGAGCATTCAGCCCCTGTCTGGGAATTGCCTTTGTCCTGCTTTGGCTAATCTGAAAGCTGGGTCACTGTTCTTAGAGGGCCTGAAATTAGATTATCTTTGTGCAGAGTAAGGACATAATAAAAGAATTAGCTTTGGCACTGGGCACAAGGCTGTCGGTCTCTGAAGCAGGTCCTTGTGAGTCTGATGTAATTTCATGCGGAGCAGAAAAGGACTGATATGAAAAATCCAAGAAAAATTTAATACTTTGAATTCTGGTTCACATTTCATAGTAAAACACTAATTAAAAAGCAGTTAAACCCCCTCCATCATTTTATTGTAAATGGATGTAAAATGTAATGCAAAATGCATCTTTTTTCTCTTACTATATTAAGAGAAAAAATCCTGGGGATGGGGCAGTGGGAGGGGCAGTGGGAGGGGGCGGTGATGGCTCACACCTTTAATCCCATCACTTCCAAGGCAGAGGCAGGCAGATCTCTACCAGTTTGAGGCCACCCTGGTCTACAGAGTGAGTTCCAGGACAGCCAGGGCTACACAGAGAAACGGTCTCAAAAATCCCAAAGCAAAGCAAACCAACCGAACAAACAAAACAACAAAAGGTGTCTAGCTAAGCGTGTGGATTATAAAAATTACCCGAGGTCATATGCCTCAGAAGTCTGATACCAGGAAATAAATGGAGGCCTGTCCAGACCCTGAAGAGGGAACTTCTGACCCCTGTTCTACACTGTCTTGCCTCAGTTGGCCCCAAAGGGAGGAAGAAGGAGCAGCTACTCGGAGGCATGAGATCACAAGATGAAAGCAGAAACTCTATTCAAGTAAGTAGAGGGAGGGGTTAACGCACCAGAGGATCTGAATAAGGAAGGCACAGTGGCTTGATTTGGAAAATGTCTGAATGTGTACTCTAAGGCTTTAAAATCATTTTACGGGCACCTGAGGACCACTGCACATTTGATCTTGATTATGTAATTAATTGACGTAAGGGGATGCTTGAGTCAATGTCAACATTCCAGAAAATGAGATCAGAGAGCCCAGCAGTGCTGCTCGCTGCCCAGAGGCCCAAGAGTGCTACAGTGAGAGCTTGAGGGGGCGGAGAGGGAGCGAGAGGAAGGAATTGTCTGTGTAAGAAGAATTGGCAAGAATTGGCTCGGGATGGAGGAGACAGAGCTCTGAGGGAACAGGACAATGACTGAGCACTGATCTTGGTCTAAACAGGTTTCTCTGCACTCAGGGAGTAGCTCAGTTCTTCTCCTGTGACCTCTGACACAGGTGTGAGCATAGCTTTTACTGCCAAGGGTAAGCAAGCTGGCTTGCCTCAGTCCATGGATGCTTGGTAACAGAGCTGGGACCTCATTCCAAGTGTCTGGCTGGGGGCTCCATGCTGCCTACTCTCCATGCTGCTTCTAGATGACCTCCTTTGTTTCATTGTGGCATCTTGTCTGAGCATCATAACGTTCAAGACACAAGAGCAGTTTTGGCAGAATCACAGCTGCGAATCAGTGTTGCCAGTGCCAAGTGGCAGAATTAAGACTTGAACCCAGGTCTCCAGTACTCTAGTTTAACCTCCTTATGCTCTATATTTCTGTGGAAAAAAAAAAAGAACTTACCAACCAAGGTAGTGCCACAGGGACACTGGAGACACTGTGACTTCAGAGTGTCAAGCGACCTCAGGAATACATTCTTCTCACTTGACATCTTTCAGCGTCCCCGAGGCCCTAGCACATTGGTTCTCAGCCCCTTTGGGGGACATTTCAGATATCCTGCCTATCACATATTTACATTATGATCCATAACAGTAGCAAAAATTAGCTATGAAGTAGCCACAGAAAAACTTTATGGTTGGGGGTCAGGACAACACGAGGAACTGTACTGAAGGGTTTACAGCATTAGCAAGGTTGAGAATCCATGCTCTAGGGTATAGAACGGAGGGAGACGATTCTAACAGCCATCAAGTATCTTTTCATTCCAGACAAGGTGGAGGAAAGCCCACACCTTCATCTGGAGGGAAAGGGTGAGTGATTCCAAATTGGGAGAGAAAGATTTACGGCAGGGAGTCTATCCGCAGAGAATCCTAATAAGGTTTTAAACAAGCTTGTGCCAATTGTCCCGAGATGCCCTTTTGGATTGATCTATATATAAAGAGACAGCAAAAACACATACATGAAACATGACTAAATCAGGGACTGCTAAGCATGGACAGAAAGCGCAGTGAAATTGCGCCAGGGAACCGAAGGAAAATACCTGATAACACATCGGACTAGCCCAACCTGAGTGGACCTGTGCCTTGCTTACATACAAAGCAAAGTTCAGTGTCCTTAAAATATGAAATTCTGAGCCAGGCACTGGGATCTCATGCCTTTAATCCCAGCACTCGGGAGGTAGGGGCCGGCGGAACTCTGAGTTTGAGGGCAGTTTACTCTGCGTTGCAAGTTCCAAGACAGCCAAAGCTATACAGAGAAACAGAAATCTTGCCTTGAAAAATGAAACAAGGCAAAACAAGTGTGTATGAATGTATGCTTATATGTCTGAATTTAGTCTCTCTGGGGCCCAATAAAAGATTCTAACACTCAACGAAGCTCAGTCTGAAGACATTTACAGCAGAGCAAGATCCCAATGTCCTTGTGGCTGAGTTTTACCTGAGAACCTGCCTCTGACATAATCTAATCTCCCTTGGCCTTTTGGTCCCCTTCGTCTCTTTGGGCAAAGCTGTATGGCTGAGATCTCTTAAACAGCAGGCTGAGTTTCTTTGGCATTCGTGGGAGGTGCTGTGGCAGGAGGACATGGCACATGACTACGTTTTCCAAAATACTAGCTTATGAATTAAAATATTATGACTATACCTTGCAAGTTCCTACTTGCTTCCCAATGAGGCCCCATCACTTGTGTCTCTTATAGAAGAATGCATTGTTTTCCCACCAGTGGGGCTTAGGGGGTCATCTGCTTAAGTGACTCGGTCCAGGCACCATAGCGTTTTAGTTCTTCTGACTGCTGTGGGGTGGATCGAATGAAAATGGTCCCCCTTAGGCCCTTAGGGAATGGCAATAGTAGGACCTGTGGCCTTGTTGGAGGAAGTGTGTCACTGGGGGCGTGTTTGAGGTTTCAGAGGCTTGTTCTTTTTTCCTGCTGCCTGCCCATCCAAATTCCAAACCCTCAGCTCCTTCTCCAGCACCATGTCTGCCTGCACACCGCCATGCTTTCTGCCAGGAAGATAACGGACTAAGCCTCTGAACTCGTAAGCCAGCTCCAATGAAATGTTTTCTCTATAAGAGTTTCCCCAATGGTCATGGCGTCTCTGCACAGCCGTAGAAACCCCAACCATGATGTACTGCAATCAAACGCCACACAAGAAGCAGCTAGAGAGGAAAGATTTCTTTTGGCTGTATGCTGTAGGGTCTAGTCTTCATCAGAATGGGGATGGCACATGGTGGCAACTGGAACATGGCTTTGCTTGCTAGCATCCTGGCTGGCTGATCGGGAAGCAAACAGACATTGGCTGGAAGTAGGGATTGGCTATCACTGTCGATGCCTGCCGACTAGCGACCCACTTCCTCCTCATTTAGGAGCCCCATCTCCTGAAGTTCCTAAAACCTTTCAAAACAGTGCCACTTGCCAGGGACCAAGTGTTCAAACGTTTGAGTCTGTGGGGACACATTAATGTCAAAGCCATAATACTTTGGAATACTGTATGATTCTCTGGCCACCGGGGACAGACAAGGTTGGTGGGGATGTGACTGGCTCCTCTGGAATAATACTGTGGTTCTCTGGATGGTTCAAGAAGGACATTGTCTTCATGGCACTTTGTCTTGGTTGGTAAATCACTCTGAAGAAATCAAAACCACAAAGGTAACCTGTGCGAGACGCTTTGCCTAGTTCCTTGCTAACGCTTCGATGTAAGCAGGCTGGCCCTGCCGCTCGTGGATGAAACTGAACTTGCAGAACCTTTGAAGATGCTCACCCCGCCAGAGCAGCAAAAGTAAACCCGCAACGAATATTTCTACTGCCTTCTTCTTCTGTGTGCACACATGCGTGAGAACATGTGTGCGGTGTGTGAGGCACACATGCACGTGTGAAGGTCAGAGGACGGCTTCATGGAGTCAATTCTCTCCTTCTAACCTTACATGGGTTCTAGGGACCAAATTGCAGTCATTTGGCTTGGACAGCAAGTGCCTTGGCTCATAGAACTATTTCACTGGCTTAAAACTCACCTCCTGTCTCTCTGTCTCTGTCTCTTTGTCTCTGTCTCTGTCTCTCTGTCTCTCTCTCTGTCTCTCTCTGTCTCTCTGTCTCTCTCTGTCTCTGTCTCTGTCTCTCTCTCTGTCTCTGTCTCTCTCTGTGTCTCTCTGTCTCTCTCTCTCTGTGTCTCTCTCTCTCTGTCTCTCTGTCTCTGTCTCTCTCTCTCCCTTCCTCCCTCCCTCCCTACCCCCCTTTTGTATGTGTCATTTGCATAAAGGCAGAAAACAAACTGTCAAACCATGTGAGTTTGACACTGCTAAAGTTACCACAATCTTCACTTCACTTTTGCTTTTCTTCCTATAAGTGGACATTGTTTGGTATTGTTTATTAAGCCCTACCTATGTGCGGGACTCAGGGCTGGACAGAGATCCAGAGAGAAATGTCAGGATCGTGCCCTTGAAGAGTTATAGAAACCATCGTGAAGGAGAACATCGGATGCTGGTCAGGAAGGTGGACTAGACTTAAGAAGATTCGGGGCAGATAAACCCAGTAGATACCAAAGGCTTCTAAGGGAGTCTTTAAATTACACGGTGCTGAAGAGGGAATTGGACTGGAGAGAAACAGAACAGGAGAGAAGCCGCTTTGGGTGGATGATCCTTGCGGCCCGGTCTCCCGGTTTGACTTAAGCTGCCATTGAAGCCTGGTACTTATCTTTATTGCTTCTTAATATTTTCAGAAATGGAGTTTCCACATTTTTCTCAAAATCCTTATAGCAGGATACTTTCTTACATCGGCCTTAAATCCTGCCTATTAAGAGTTAAGCTCTTCGTCTCTGCAGAGAATGCCTGGAAGGGGCTTTAATCTGCCCCTGCACCCCCCTTCCAAATCCCATTCCAGATTCTGCTCCCCACACCTCTGCTGGTGAAGTCAATCTCGAAGCTTTTCCTCTCTGTATCTTCCCTGCCCTGCGTTTCCCTCCAGCGCCTCCTTCTAATTAGATGAACACCTATTTCTTTGGGATTATGGTTTCTTCTCTCGGACACTGAAACCTAAATTAAAGCTACATGTTTTCCCTTTCAGATTTTCTTTTTCGATTTCTTTTCCTCTTCAGATTTTGCTTTGCCAGCCGATTCTAAATTTTATTTTCTGTCCAAATCACTTTTTCACCGAGATTCAATTTCCTTCTCAGGAAATTGATATTGCCCCTTTCATGGCCCGTGTCAGAGCACACACAGGCCAGTTCCGGTCTCTAAGGTATGCTCAGGGTGGGGCCTGCTGTGAGATGCCTCTGCATAGTGTTGGGCTGTGGAAAGAGCTTGAGAAGGGAGTACAGGTGCTCCCGAGAGGGAACACACTGTGCTTGGAGCACCGCATTAAGGTGGGGAGACAGTTGTTAAGAAGGTCTCAGATTAGTGCCCCCACCCCATCCCCTGGATCAGAATGGCAACCTTTTGCATGCATGCATTTGGGCCAGGAAAAGGGAATCTGGTAGTTTGTTTCATGGAGTCTATGAGGACATGAGGGAGGGATTTACATCTCCATTGCTTTGAGTACTTTTCTGAGCTATAATTTCCAGGGCTCCGTTCTTTAAAATGCATGGATACGCTTACCCTTGGGCCCAGAGGCTGTTATGGGTCTGGATGAAGGTAGTCAGGCAACAGGAAACAAATACAGCAAAACAGTGGGAAGCCGTTATTTATCTTTGGTCTCTTGGGCAACTTGTGTCAGGACCTGAAGTATGGTTGCTCTCAAGGCTTCTGCATGGGGCAGCCTTAACGTGTGGCCTGTAGAAGATTCTAGTCAAGTACTGATGGGTTCTGAGCAGCTGGATTTATAGACCTGAAAATGAGTTTTCCTAGGCGAATGGAGGAGGCAGACAGAGCCTGTAAGGTGGGTAGCCTCTAACATCCATCACAGCCAACAGCTCTTTGGAAAGGAGGCTTTTCAGCCTGAGATTGAAAGGAAACCTTGTAACAACCCTAAGGAACAAAAGGAAGACTAGAGGAGGCTGGTTTGAGGTGCTTAAATAAAAGCCAGGGACTTGGTGCTAGTGCTATTCCATGTGTCTCCCAACTATAGGTTATAAACTGTATCTCCTTATCTTAAAAAATTTTCAAACCATGATTAATAATCTTTAAATTAGTTACAATTGATAAGCATTTACCATACGGTATTTAAACCTCACTGTGGACCTAAACCTAAAATAATAATATTATTATTATCCCCCCCCAACATAGTTCTATTACTTATTTGGGAATTTCATACACTGCTCCCAGATCACATCCACTTCTCAGTCCTCCCAGGCCCGCCCTCCCACCCTTGTATGCCCACCCTAAATGACTGAAAAAAGGAAGTCAGGAAAGTTCTAGTAATTAGCCCAGGATAGCAGGAGGTCGCTTGAAGAGCCTTCTGAAGCACATAGAATTCTGAAGTCCTATATCTTTTTTTTTTTTTTTTGGAGCTGGGGACCGAACCCAGGTCCTTGCGCTTGCTAGGCAAGCACTCTACCGCTGAGCTAGATCCCCAACCCTGAAGTCCTATATCTCATTAGTGCAATTTAGGGAGCCTCTGGGCGTGCTCTCTGCGAGTACAGCATTTTCTCATCTCCGAGCAACAGTGCAGGATGCTCCGACCCGGTTTGGTGGCTGTGAGTTTCTGTCTGTGGTGGCTCTGGTGACTCGACCCCTGTTCACATTTCAAGTAAAAGTGTGTTCTAGCCTTCTCCCTTGTTGAAGGGAGCCCTGAGGAAACCACTTCTCTTAAGGTGCGATGTGGTTTTTCTTTGTTTGTTTGTTTTTGTTTTTCTGGACAGGGTTTTACCATGTAATCCTCGGCTGTCCTGGAACTTGCTATGTTATGAGGCTGGCCTCGAACTTACAGAACTTGTCTCTGCTTCCTGAATCCTGGAATTAAAGGCATATGTCACTCTGCCTCCTCCCTCTTTTAAACAGAAATGCCAACAATGAGAACTCTTTTGTGCTTTCAGGAATTTGCCGCTTAAGAATCCGGACAGGAGACTCTAGAGAAGGTCTCTGATGAGCATGGCCTTGCTCTGCCTAAAACAGCTTTTCTCTTCAGCGTACCTGACCATGTCATCCTTCAAGTGCTTTATCCCTTCATGCCGTCCTCTGCCTTTCCCTGTAGCATGGTGCGGTGGTCCAGTAAGGCGTGGCCGTAGGCGTGGCCTCTCAGAATTAATACACCCTTTAGACTCTTCAACCCCATTATCTTCATCATTATGGTTATTGATTGTTACGCATATCTTGGGTCCTCTCATTAAATTGTGCCTGTGAGTGTTTTTGCTGTAAGTTCTCCTTGTAGTTACATATGCAGAGGAGCGCTTGGTGTATTAGAGCCTAAGTAAACACATGAATGAGCAGACGTAAGCAAACTAGGCGGCTTAGCCCCTGCTAATATCAGGCTGTAGCCCCCTGGAACCCTGAGTCAAGTCTGGCTCGTTTGTACCTGAGGGCATTTGTGCTTTCTGTTCTATTTCAGAACATTCTTTTCTAGAGCTTTTCAATGGACCCTCCCCTTCGAGTCACTCAAACTCCCGAGAGGGGCCTTTCCTGACAGCGGTTTCAAAAATACTACCCGCTGAGTTTGTCTCCCTGTTTTAGTTTTTAGTACAGTTACCCATTGTCTGTTTTGCTAGGATGTTGAGACCCTGCCTGGTTTTTCCCTATGGTCTTGAATATTTACAGACACAGGAACTCAGTAAGTATACATGAGGGATGGGTGAAGCTGAGACAGACTCAGTAGAAGCAGGGTGTGTCCACGTCCGAGGGGGCCCTAGGCTTGCTAGGTGCTGCTCAGACGAAGACATTAAAAGTTCAACAGTCTGGTAGCATCTATAATGTCGACTCTACAAAAACGTTGTTTATTGATGTCTTCTTGTTATTCCTTGAAAACACGCATTAGATCTATAGACTCTCCATTCAGAGCCCAGTATTGCCTGGTATTCATAGCTGGGCAATCGTATAGTGAATGACAGCCCCTATTAAAGCCCTATTTTATCATCTGCCATCACTGAAGAGTAAGCAGACCTCACAAAATGTAAAATATTAAAATAGCCTCATACCCAAACTCTCTCTTTTGCCGATATTAAATTATTTAATGGGTTTTGAATCTTTGCTTCTGGCTATCTGGAGTGCTGGTGGTTACACGTGTCTTTCTGCCTAATATGAAAGTCAGGACAAAGAAATTTATGAAGTAGTGGTTCTTGAGATTCTGAATATGAGATGGTGAAAGACATGTTTTATATATATTTATATATATTTGTGACATATATACATATATGTTTATATGTGTGTGTGTGTGCACATGTGATGAACAAAGAACAAAGAAGGTGAAATCATGGTGGCCTGCTTCACTGTCAGGAGAGTTTCAAGGCTGTGGTTCAGGTAGGGGAACCCAGGATAGAGCTTGTCAGGCTCTCTGAGTTTAGGTGCTGGAGGTGGAAGACCATATAGGCAAGCATTAGAGTCCAAGGGCAGAGTACCAGAGAGGAAAGACATGTGCAGCGAGAGACCTCCAGAGATCTGCACGGGATCCTCGCTGGCTTTCAGCTAAGCACCCATCCACTGTTGCCAGTGTGAAAAGCACCTGGGTTTCCTAGAAAAGACTCTTCAAATGATCAGGGAGAGCAGGCTCTCTGGCTCTCACTACCCAGAAACAGAGACTGTTCCTACCGGCACGGGCGGAAAATGGCACGATTCCCGGGGTCTAGTGGAAGAATCCAGACAAAGAGTGACGCTAATGTCTGCATTCATTGATAGGAAGTGAGGAGTGAATTCACACATACACAACACAGATCACTTGTGCCTGCAGACTGGATGGGGTGGTCCATAGATGCCCTAGGAGTGATGCATGGTTGGGCAGGGGTAATCTTTTAGAGGAAAAGGGCAGGTCTGCACTTAATTCTGGTGATGATTTCACTAGGTTATACTTATAGCAACCCTCTCTAGAATGTAACCTTGAATATGTGGGTTCTATTGGATGTTAGTTATATCTTAGCAACTCCGGAAGAGAGCTGTCGGCAGTTGATGGCTCCTGGGGGAGGGTGAGACATTTTTCCTTGAGGGTGTGGCCTAAGTTTCAGTGGATGGTCCCACACCCAGCGAGCACTTGGGCAGCACAAGTTGGGTTCAGTAGGGTATTAAAAAACAGAGGATATAAGGTTGGGGGAGTCTGGAACTAGATGGGGAGAACAGAGTAGACATGATCAGAACACATTGTGTATACATATGAAGTTATCAAAGAATAAAAATATTATTCATTATATAAAACAAATCTTCAAAATTATTTTTTCATCCTGTATTTTGCTTTTCTTTTTAAAAGGTTTATTTTGGGGGGTTGGGGATTTAGCTCAGTGGTAGAGCGCTTGCCTAGGAAGCGCAAGGCCCTGGGTTCGGTCCCCAGCTCCGGGGAAAAAAAAAGAACCAAAAAAAAAAAAAGGTTTATTTTGCTTTTAATTGTATATATGTTTGTATGTCTCTGGACGTGTACACATGAGTGTGGGTTTCCTCCGAGGTAGAAGAAGGTGTCAGATTCCCCTGGAGCTGGGATTACAGGTAGTTGTGAACCCCTTGACAAGGATGCTGGAAACCAAACTCCCACCCTCTGAGAGAGCAGCAAGCATCCTTAACCTCTCAGCTCTTTCTCGAGTTCCCACATCTCCACTTCTTAAAATAGCTAACAGAACACAATTCCATACATTCTGAGTAACTCTGGGCCCTCTTTATGGAGATGTTATTATTGGACCACCTTTAAAATGAGCTCAAAGGGGGACACAAGAGCCTGCAACCCTAGCTGAGCCACTATTGGCAGTTGCTGACTGCCAGAGGAGGGAGAGGCCGTCTTTAGAGAGGAGTCAAGTAGTTAACCATGCTCCAGTGGATGGCCACACATGCACTTATGCATGTGTGGACAGTAGTAACTGGCCTCAGTGCTGGTGCATGCATGGTGCATGTATGAGTGTGTGTGTTTGTGTGTGTGTGTGGTGTGATGTATGTGTGGC